>NW_010177631.1:17006-51411 GCF_000695765.1 Mesitornis unicolor
ACCACATGTCCTGCCAATATCCCTTAGCAGCCCTACTTAATACTGATTTGAAGATGTATAGGGCCTAATACAAAATTCTTCTCATGTTCTGAATTTGCCTTCAGTTAGAATATTGGTGCTGTTTAGGATACACTGGTAGAAACAAAGCATGTTCTTTAAGTCTGTTGTACTGTAAGATATACAAGAAGAGTAAGCATAACATCACTTTTTTTTCCCCCCTATTTTTTTTTTATGTTCACGTAGTTTCGCTATGCTGATTGGGTGGATGTCCTTTTGATGATGGTTGGTTTGATAGCAGCTGCTGCAAATGGTACTGGTATGCCGCTTATGATCATTGTCTTTGGAGAGATGACAAACAGCTTTGTGTTAAGCGGCATAAAATCAAACATGTCAGAAGGTAAGAAGTTAAAATTGGACTTCTCTACATTCTCGTTACATTTTGCTACAGGGCCTAAATTTTTTCCCCAGACTATGCACTGGTGCACATCCTAACAATTTTCCAAATGAGGAAAATTCATCCTGCTGTGAATGACTCAATTGTTTTAGTCAATCTTTAATGGTTTGAACAGGACAAAAGCAGTGCCTTTGTTGTGCTTTTTATGAATGAACATCAACTTCTACGATATAGTAAGAAGCATGACCACCTTGTCTATCTTCAGTCATCCGGCACTGTAATTCCTAGAAGTTCAGGAAAAATAAACATGTATTTGCCAAATGATTTTGTATTTTGCAAAACCCCATTGCAAAATACAAAACTTTCCCAAACTGATGACTCTAGATTGCCATGATTTATCTTTTGCATATAATACTTTCAAAAATATTGCTATTTTTCCCCACAGACACTTCAGTGAATAGTTCCAGCTGTCCATCAATTCCAGGCATAGATATAGAAGCTGAAATGACCAAGTAAGTGTCTATGTAGTTATCTTGTTAACAGAATATTGGGGGAATTTCTTTTACTGAATTTTCCTTTGGAGCAGAAACCAAATGTTTGCCTTCTCAAAAAAGTTTCCCAATAATGTATCACAGGCTTCAGTATTAACTTTGATGGCATAAATGAAGACTAATTGTTGCTTTGTGTGTTTAACTTCTCTCACAGGGCTAGAGTGGGGTCACAGGGCTTTGTGTTCCCTTATCACAGGTTTGCTTACTACTATGTGGGAATTGGCTTCGCTGTGTTGATCCTGAGCACCATCCAAGTATGGACATTCTTGATTGCTGCTACGAGGCAGACAGCCAGAATCCGGCAGAAGTTTTTTTTTGCAGTGCTCCATCAAGAGATGGCTTGGTTTGATAATACCCAGATAGGAACACTCAACACCAGACTAACAGAGTGAGGGCTCTATTCTCTTTTTATCCCCTTAAGTATGGCATTTAAAAGAAAACTGCTGTTTATCTTCTGTGGAATAGCTTATAGAGAGGGGAAAAAAAACCTAAAAAAAAAAAAACCCACAAAAAAAAAATCAGACCTGAAGTGTGAAATATTACAGCTCTGAAGGATAAGTTCATTATTCTTTTCCACTTCATTTGTCCAGTTTCTGTGATCTATGCATTGGAAGGATTTTTGCTGTCAAATGCCTGACACCAATTTTCTAATGTCCATGGAGTACATGGCAGACAGTACTAGATAAACAGCTCTGCTGTCTCCAGCTAGTTTACAAACACTGGAAGCTCTGACACTTTACTGAATGAAAATGAGCTTGCATTTACATCCAGCCAGATCTCAGGCTGGAGTCTGTCCAGTCAGTTAAAGTCTTTGGAGCTTTTCCATAGACTTAAATAGACTTAGGGATGAGAACTGTAAGCCCCAAGATGCAATGGGGCTATATGTATGAACACAGAGTTTTTTTTCTGGATTTTAGAAGAAAAGCTTAAATGAAACTGCTCTCAGCTCTAATATCCCTATGTGTTGAGAAAATGGGGAAGGAAATTTGTCCAAAAAACAGAGGCTTTTCCAAATAATAACTTTTCTGATAGGAGATAACTCTTTATTGATGTCTGTAGCCAAAATTAAGTACATAAAATGCATCAGAGCTGAGCAGAAGGAATCGTTTGGAGATGGTCATAGGAGTTGAGGAGGCTGTTTGGCTGCTATTTATTTGTATTGCTCCATTTGGATTCTGGATAAGGAAACTAGGTCATTTGTGACCTAGTGACAGGGCACAGAAAAAGCAGAGAATTAGGGAAAATACAGAAAATTAGTCCTAAAAAACAGGAGGTTTCTGCTGTATTTTGGCCACACAAGAGACTAATGGTACTGCTCAGTAGCTGTGGTTAGAAATTTCGCTGTGCCAGTTAGGAAATGGCAAAGCTGCTGACATTGGGCCACACAGCAAGAAACAGCAGGGAAGGGAGTTAGAATGAAAAGCATTCAAAGCTAACAAATCTTTTTTATTAATATTATTATTTAAAGTGACATCAACACCATCCACGAAGGCATCGGAGACAAGATCTGTATATTTGTACAGTTTTTTGCCACGTTTCTGGTGGGGATTATTATAGGATTCATCTACGGGTGGAAGCTGACACTGGTGATTTTGTCAATCAGCCCTCTGCTTGCTGCATCAGCAGCAGTATGGTCAACTGTAAGTGTGTGGGGATTTATGAACAAAACAAACCAGAAAATAATGGCAACACTTATGGAATAAACCTCCTGTGGTTTCTGAGTTGGGAGGTTGACCCCATGTTTACTTTATGAATTCCACTCTTCCTGTAGCTTTTCTCTGGGTTCCCAAGCATGTACTTTCATGTCATATTCCTTCTGTCCACCTACTCCACCCTTATGCCATGCAGCAGACGGATAATCTGCATCAGAGCATCTTCCACGCACAGCAAGTTCCTCCTAATACAAATGCCTTTCAAGCTCTTTGCATTCGCACATATGCAATACCACATCTATTGCAAATAACTTACAGTTTCATGCTGTGTACAGAGTAAGGCCTAGGACATATACAACTGCTGCAGACTGGAGTGATACAAATTAGTGAAATATCTGGAGAGGTTTCCTTTTCAGATAGATAACAAGGGGAAAATGTTTCCCTAATGTAGCCACATTAATGGGTACAGTTTGTACTCCGGAGTGGTAACTTGCTGATAATATTATGTGTTTTTTCCTACTTGAAGCATTTCAAATAAGCTAGGAAGAAGCGCATAAGAAGCTTTAATGTGGCTGCCTTACTTACTTCAATGTCTACTCTTGCTCTAGCTTCTGAACACCTCAGACACCCCGCAGAGCAGCTATGGCCCATCTGTCTAATCCTACATACATCGTAGTGTTGTCCGTAGCTTGTCTCCATCTTGAGAGGGAAGTGGGTCAGTCATGAAGCTTATCTGGTGCTTGCATGGTCTTTCACTTTAATGAGGATGCAATGAGAGAATGAGATGGATTATGGGGAAATTCAGGTCACAGAAAGTAGTTGACCCCTTCTTTCCTAAAACCTTGTCTTGTGCCTTGAACATTGATCATTCTGTATTGACTAATACAGTGTGTATACCCTTTTAGCAGGCTGTAATGACATCTGTTTTTCAACTTTCCAGCTCCTGGCATCCCTTACTGCCAAAGAACTGTCTGCTTATGCCAAAGCAGGAGCTGTGGCAGAAGAAATTTTGACAGCCATCAGGACTGTTGTGGCTTTCAATGGACAGCAAAAGGCATTAGCAAAGTAAGATTTTTTAAAATAATAATTACATTTAAAATATGGAGAAGTAGTTTGGCTGTGGGTCAGGTTCGTGATTTGTCGGGGGGCAGGGAGGTTGGAGGGACAGAGGGAATGGGATTCTCCTTAGTGTCATTTTAACCTTCTATAAGTGGACAGTCCATTTGAAAATAAAGGTGTGTAAATAGACCAAATCGGAGAATACAGGCTATTTTGTGTTATCTCCTCAGCATAGACTCAGATTTCTCTTCTGATTGAGATCTGAAGTTGAATTCAAAATGAAAGGGGTGAGAAGGTTATCTTTACCTGTAGTCAAATGCAGCAAAGCATGTGATTAATTGCTTAACTTCTAGTACATGTGCACTGCTGTTCTGATCTTTGATTAATGAGCTTATATTTAAGCTTCACTGGACAACAGCCTTAAGTAAAATCACATCACTGGCTTTTATTACTTTAATGATTTGCTCATAACACTAATAGTTTACCTAATCCAGTGTTGGCCCTAGTCACATGTAAAAGGTGACGTGGATATGGCTGACTACAAACTTACTCACATGTTGTAAACAATAATATTCAGTATACAAATACAGAGCATCACCAATACCATGCAGTTGGGAAAGACAAACCAAAACAATTCATGAATCACTTCTATCTTTTGTGTGAATTTTCTAAGGTGACATTAGCCTCAGCTTGGGGTCCTACAGCCTGCTTCTGCATTTCTCTTAAGTTGCAACAATATTAAGAACCTTTCTACTTACATGGTAAAGGTAAAAAAGCCATGAGATGGCCTAGATCTGTTGTTCCCCATCTCCCCATCTTCTTTTTGGGCCCTGCAAATACCGGTGTCTTAAAATTCAATGGGTAGGACCTGCTTCAAACTAGTTTTTCTTCTTTTTTACTGAGGTCCGGAGACAAAATAGCTGGTACCTAGGTAACTTCATGCCAGAAGACCTTTTTTTTTTTTCCCACGATTGACCAGTCAGCCTCTACCACAGCTCCACCTCCATTTAATGTAAAAAAAGCATGAAACGGTTGGCTCCCCTCAGAACTACTTCTACCAGGGACAAACTGCTGCCAGGGACTGACTAGGATGTTCTGCAGACTGTGGTTAGTGACTCCTACACAGCTTTAGAACAATAGCCTCAAAAGTTAAGAAAAGCAACCTTTTACTGTGCCTTTTACTGTCTCCACTGACCACAAGTGTTTACACTTGCAAGGGACCTTCAGTCACCTGCTTCTGGCAGTGGCTTAACTCTTCCTCTGTAGTCAAGTGATCACACGTATTTGTTACTATGCTTAAATTCAGCTCTCATTTCTCTGGAGGACCTACAATGCTGCTAACTCAAAGGTAGGGCTTGATTTTCAAGAACACAACCAAGACAAAAGTTCTAGATATATTTGAATAACTTCTACAACATTAGTAGCATGTGAGCAGTTTATATGAACAAAATTAATGCACATTGTTTTGAGATTCCTTCCTGGCTGACTGAATGTAATGTCTTCCTATTATGGAGAAATTTTGTGCAGAAAATATGTATTGGGGAAAAAATTACAAGCTGCTGAGCATGTCACTAACAAGTAAAAAGATACACTATTCCAAGGCTATGCTTTCCATAGTGAGCTTGAGTAGGTGAAAGCTGGAAACTATGAATAAATATTAGCTATGCCTAGAAGAAATAGTTTTCTCACTGAGCTTGTCAGCCTTTGTACTGGTCTTCTGTGTTCACTTGTTTGCTATATTGCTATATTAATCAGGTAACTTAACCTAAGGGAAAAATTCCTGACTTCCCAGAATGGCAAGTAAGAGAACAACTCTAGTGTTGGAGAGAGCTCTGGCTTCTATTAATTACCCTGCCTATATCTATAGTGCCTGAGGGCTGGTTTTGGTTTTGCCTTTTGTAAATGTGGAAGACTAAATCTTACCTTTGATAGGTAATGTTGATAAAACTTTTTCAAGATTTCCTTTCAGAACTAACGCAAACAAATGGCTCAGGAGTGGTATCTTGTCTTCCATCATGATAATGAAGTCATGCTCATACTCAACTGCTTTCTAAGTATGTCTACTATAGCATTATGGAACATTATGTTGTCAGCATATGTTAGAGCAGGTTTATTCAAAGGAATTACATCCCTACTAGATCTCTGGGGGGGGAAATATTAAATAAAAATCCATATTCTCTTTGTGAGACTTTAATTGCTTTTATAGCAGAAAACTATTTTTAACTATGTTAAAAAGGGCACTGGGAGAAATCAATCAGAATGGTATGTGGTACCTGTCAAATTAATGGTTTCCTTATCCACTTTCAGATACGATGCTAACTTAGAGATGGCTAGAAGTGTTGGAGTGAAAAAATCCATTACCACCAATACATCTTTAGGTGTTTCAGAATTTTTTATCTTTGGATCCTATGCACTTGCATTTTGGTATGGAACTAAGCTCACTGCAGAGGAGGAAGAAAATTATGACATTGGCCGCGTGTTAATTGTAAGTACAGAAATGCAGCTTTGAAAAGCACTCTGTAATTCCAAGGAAATAGTTATGCAAATAGTGTATATAATTATTTTCATTTTCTGCCAAGTGCTTGCTAAATTGGCTGTTAGAGACTCACCTGGTATAAGAGAACTTAAAAGAAGGCATTCATCTTACCAATCTTTTGATATAACAAGTTTAAACAGGGCACCTTGAATTCCCACTCAAATCAACATAGAGGCAAAAGCACCTGCACTTTTCTCACTTGCCTTAGACCCTGTCGAATGGCAAGATGAACAACCTAGAGCTGGTGATTAGGGAGCAAAGATAAATAACCTGAGCTGCCAGCAAAATTCTATCTAGATGCTAGGGTTAAATGAATCCTACTGGTGTGCTGAATGTGTACTGCAAAGTCCTCAAGATCTCAATTAGCCACAATGTCATCTTTGAATTTTGCTGTGGTTTAGTTGCAAGTGTTTACCATGTATTACCAATACGTTTAAGTAGGTATTGGTTTTGGGATATTTAGCTATCTTCTTGCCATCAAAAACTAAGCTGTGTGCTTAACTTTCACACTCAAGAGACTTCTGATGAGTTCTTCTCAGTATGGTTCCTCACAGCAAGTAAATTGTGTGTTGGTCCCAGAGGTGGGATTTAATTTAAGAAAATCTGGATTGAACTTAGGTTAGTCCTCCTAACTTTAGAAACATCTGGAAAGGAACAGAAAAAGATAACTTTTTTCTATTTGTAGATTATAGAAAATGCAAAAGCATTAAAAAGAAAAGCAAATCGTGCCATTAAAACATGTGTCAGTAGCTACCGTTCACCGCAGGGAAATGGGGAGTGGATCAGAGCAATTGTGAAATGCACTTTTCACTTTTCTATTTCATTCTCCTGAAAGGGTGCACCAGAAAGATGGGCATTTAACAGCCAGGCACTGACAGCTCTTATCACTGGTAACTGTGATGCTTTCCTCCATCTCCTGCAGGTGTTCTTCTCCGTGCTTGTTGGAGCCTTCTCCCTGGGTCAGGCGGCTCCCAACCTGGAGAGTGTGTTTAATGCACGTGGGGCTGCCTATGAAGTATATCAGATTATCAATAAGGTAAGTATTTAAACAGAAAAGAAACCTTTGTTTCATTCTTTTCCCTGGGAGGGGGATGAAGGTTTATTTTTTGTCCTTGAGAAAGGTTACAAAAGCACTCAATCTTTAACCTATGAAGTCTATAGATGCCTACCACTGAAACCCATAATATTTCCATTCATATCAAGAAAACTGCCTCTTTATTTGTTTTAATGAGAGTTGGGAAAGCTGGTATTCGTATCTGAGATTTATGGATACGGTATTTCTCTAATATTAGACTTGCAACTGCAGAGGGAAAGTAGTAAGGCACTATGCTGTTTTTTAAAAAAATGTGTATTAATTTCAGCTGAACTGGGTTTTGCTTTGTGGGGAATAGTTGGTTGGGAGGGGATTAATAATGCTATTGAAAGCTATAATAATATAAAGCTACAGTGTTGACGATGCTATGAAAAAGGGTTTCCACGCTGTTGTTGTCTCGATCTTGCTGTGTTATGCAGCAATTGGATATCTGTATATATAAAACATCTTAAACAAATAGGACTAGAAAATTCATACAGAAATGGCTACATGGTATTTCTTGATGTAAGTACAGAACTCTCCTATATGGACATCTGAGAAGCATGTTTTGGCTACAAGATAGTAAAGTTCTGCAATTACAGATTTTCTACTGTAAATTTTGTTGCATTTGAAAATGTGTATTTGTCAAAGCAGAATTCACAGTTAGCTGTTCCCCTGCATTCAGCATCCTGCAAGTAAAAGGCAGCAGCTCTCCAATGGTGTGCTGCAGTGTAAACCAGCAGCTTAGGAATTAAAGGAGAGAATGATTTACCCAGCTGAAATACCAGTTCCAGAAGTGTAATAACCAGCCATATATTTCAAAAACCTCTTTCCAGAAGCGGCTTATAGATAGCAGTTCTAAGGAAGGCTACAAACCAGAGAAGCTCACAGGAGAAATTGAATTCAGAAACATCCATTTCCATTACCCATCCAGACCTGATGCTAAAGTAAGTGTTCATTTTAGATTAATCTACTGTACTGTAATTCTGCAGGCTATGTCCATATTATTTCTCTAATCTGGTTGTTGAATGCAAAATGCATTCCTATCTTGGGAGATTGCACACTACTGCTTAAAAAAAATGTCTGAAGACAAAGCTCTAGATATATTTCCACTGTCTTCCTGTTCACCGTTCTCATATGCTGAATAAAGCTAAGAAGAATGTGTTGCTTCTACTCTGAATTTCTGTGAACAAGAGCTCTGATAAACAAAATAAGATCTTTTTTCAAGATCTGTCATTAGAACTTCCAGACCTTATACAGTTAAATCCAGAAGTTGCTCTTTCCAGTCCCTGCTTGTTCTGCATTGCTGTGATAGCCCATGTGAAAAGTGACCTGAGAGATAGGCTTGACAACAATCATGCTATCAAATGGATTGAAAGATATAATCCTAAATACGTATTTGGAAGTCAAATATTATTCTGGACAGATGTCAAAATTGCTGTTCCGTAAACAGATGTTCCTATTCTTTGCCAGTTGAACTTCTCCCAGTAAGCATATTGTGCAGTGCTATGTATGCCATGTCATGGTGTTCTGCTTCTGCGGTAATACAGTTGATTTGACCTCTCTACTATATTCAACAGTTTATAATCTTTTGAAGACATTGACACAGGTGAAAGGAAAAGATATTTGCTGCTGTTGTTACTTGATGAAGAAAAAAGTAGAAATAAAGATTTCAAATGTCAACAACTAAAAGCTGGATATGACAATTAAGGGGTGAGAATGAGGAAGTTCATATTACTGTGACTATTTCTTCAGCTGGCTCTTCCAACTCAATCATCTGAGGTCTGTCCCATCTGCTTTCAGGGCACAGAGGCTGCTGAGGGACAGGCCCAGAGCTAGGCTTTCTGCCTGACTGAAGTCAGTGCAATGCATCTTCTTTCATTCTTGGCTCAGAAATCAGAAGTGACAGAGCAGACTCTTCATCTTTCTTCCTAAAAATGCTATTTAGCTGATGAGTTATGTTATGGGTCTGCAAGCCAAATGGGAGTGAAATAAGAAATATTTTGTCATCCTTCCCAAATCTACTGAGTCAGCAGCTCTCCCTACTATGCATATCAATGTTATTTAATAGACCCAAAAGGAATCAGCAAACATGTATAGAAATTACCCATAATCTCTCGAGCAATTGATGCAACACAGTGTAATCTGCCTTGTCCAGGCTAAGCCAAATAGGAGATCTAAGGGGTCTAGTTATAGTCAGTTTTAATCTTGACAATACCTTGCCTGGTAAAAGAGAGTTAGAAATAGTTTGTTAGGTGACTGTGACTATGTGTATCTGGAGAAATTATGGTATCCAGAATATAGTTCTTGCTTGATAATGCAGGCACCAGGATATCAACTTCTTGGAGATACAAACCCTGCTGGATGTTACTCAGAGAGAGGAGAGCAATATTGCAACTATTTTAATCTCTCATTGCAAAAACATGTGTAGGAAAAAAATCAGCCTGGCATAAACAAGAAGAGTTACCATAGCAGCCAAATAATGTGGCAACTACACAGCATTACTCAAATATGACATGGACATCTTTTGAGGTAAAACGTTCCTAAATGTGAAAATGGCAACAAAGATATCATTAATCTGTCACTATTCCCCACGTTGCTGAGGCTGTTAACAATAAGGATTGGGATTTATTAAGCGCTTTCCAGAAGTTACCTTGACAAATAGCCATTTATATTCTAAAAATAGAAGAAAGCAGGCTTGTTTCTCAGCAATAATGTTTAGCACCTTAGAAACATGTATCTGTGAGATTTGTAACTAAGTGTTGTTCCATTGTCTAAGCACTGGAAAATGGAGGTCAGCAGGAGAACATAAGACACAGAGCCTGCTACCAGATCACACAAATTGAAGAAAATGAGCCGTCAAGTTTAGAGTACTGTGGCAGTGTCTATATTAGTTGGTCTAAGTGTGCTGGGGAATTTTCCCAGGCACTGGAATGCAATGGTCTGTGCAAGTGAACTCTTAAAATGTTTCTTGGCATGAACTTGGCCTGTTCCAGCTATCAATCTTTCCACATAATTCCCAGGCTTGGTTTGATGGCCAGAAGGATCCAGCAACTATTCCCAAAAGGCAAGTTGCATGTAGCCACTTTGTTGCAAAGGCCAATACACTTCACAAGCATAGATGCAGGCTCTTTTGTATCAGTGCCCCAGAATTTTCCCCAGTACAATTAACTTACCAATACTGCCATACCTTCAGACTATACACCTTACTACTGCCTTGATTATTGCTACAGTTACTTTGACAGACTGTTCTCTAATCAAACTTGTCAAACTAAGGCATACTTCTTCTTTTTATCTCCCTAGATCCTCAAAGGTCTAAATTTGAAAGTTCAAACCGGGAAGACCATTGCATTAGTTGGTGCCAGTGGCTGTGGAAAAAGCACTACTTTTCAGTTACTTCAGAGATTCTACGACCCTGTCCAAGGAGAAGTGAGTGCCTGCAAGTGAACTGTAAAAACTGAGAGCTCTTAGGATAAGCACGGGTTTCCCACATTGACTGAACCTTGATTTTTATTTTTTATTGAATTTGAGTGTATCTCTGCATAGTTCAGTGTTTCTGCGATTTAAATTTCAAATTAAGTATCTTCTCCTGTTGGCTTGACTTCATTATTCTCCTCCTTCTTGTAGTACTGTGCCAGAAGTAGTAAATACCACAAATCTTTGAATAGATGGAAGATCTGAATTTAAAATTATTTTCACCAACAATTGGCTTTTAAGGTTCTGCAAACTTTTTTAAACAAAGAGTGCTCTGCTGTATTTTGTTTCCTTTCCATTGAAAGTAAACTAAAACCTGGAGAGACGTTTCTTATTTTAAATGGTTGTTTTCTTGGCTCATTTTTCTCTATCTTACTTTATCTATCCCCAAGGTTTCTATCATCACACATTATATGTCTACTCTTCCACTAAACATTAGATGTCATCAGTAAATCATAAATTCTCTTGTAAGAAATTTCCAGAGGAAAATAAACTATGTATTTTAAAGGAAAATGTTCTTTTGATACTTAATATTTGAAGAATGTTACTTAGTAGTTGTTACCAGTAGTTGGAATGAGACACGCATTTCAAATACTGAACACTAAACTATCACTATATAATGTATCAAGTCAGCTATCTACTGTCAATGTAACCAATTCTTAAACTTTAGTGTTTCTGGGGTTATTCATTCCTGCCCCCATGCCTCAGTTCACTGTTCCTCCTTTGTGCTAAAGTCAGTCTTCATAGGACCACGTTGCAAATGATCTAGGTTAAAAATAACTTCCCCTTCTTTTTTTAGTCAACTTAGATTATTTCTTTGATCTGGTGTAAAGCACAGCCACAGAGGCAATTGTGTAGCTGCAACTGCAAGAGCAGCAAACCATCCTGATGTCTTCTCTGCTTATGTTATTCCTCACCATTTTTCTAGCTTGTGCAAGGGATGTAAAAATGACACTTGTAACTTTTCCCCCAGCATAGTTTTCTACTAAAGACAATTATTTCTTTCTTTTTTGTCCTTGTAGCTGAACTTAATCAAGTAGTAGTAAACTGATTTATTATTAACAGAATGCATTTCTTCAACTTCTTTGACATACACTTTTCTTCTCAGATTACCTTAGATGGTCAGGATATTCGGACGTTTAATGTAAAATGGCTGCGAGAGAATATTGGTATTGTGAGCCAGGAGCCTGTTTTGTTTGCAACAACAATAGCCGAGAACATTCGCTACGGTCGTGAAGATATTTCTGATGTTGAAATTGAGCAAGCAGCCAAGGAAGCCAATGCTTTTGACTTTATATCTAGGCTACCTGATGTGAGTTCATGAACTTCTTTTGAGTCTAAGAATGAAAAGTCCACTTAGGTTGGTGTCTTGTTTCTAAGAGGGAGAGCATGGGAACTTAAGTTGTAGTATTATTTCCCAAAATACTCTTCTAGCCTCCATCAGCTTTCAATTCAGGGACTTTTTGGGCCTTTGATTGCCCTCAAACGGTTTATGCATAAGTCTGGAAAAAATGTCAGTGCCTTAACTCAGAAGAAAGCAAGATGCACAGCTATATTACCATCCCTACCCATCTCACAAGGCGTGGGAAGAATTGGGCTATTAAAGAGAAGATCCAGAAATCCAAAATCCTTTGTTAGGAACTGTCTGTGAAAACGTGGAGTGGAAGTAAATTAAGTATGCCTTGAATCAAGATCACTTTTAGCAACTGGGAGCTTGAGCTCTCCCTCTGCGTGAGATTCACAGCTTTGAGCCCTCTTGTAGCAGTAGGTGCTTTACTCTCTTCAGGGTGGAGGTGCTAAGTGAGATCAGTCATTCAAAGCACATGCTCAGGAATGGATGATAAGTACTTCCTTTTGGTCCTGCAGCTAAAAAGCTGTGGAAAAAGTGCCCACCTGGTATTTGATTTCAATTTCTTCTACTAGCTCAGAGAGCTTGACCCCCATCTCACAAGCATGTGCCATTTCCAGCTTGTCAGTTTGTGCCAAGGTTCCCTCTTCTCAAGAAGAGTTATTTGATCATATTTACTCTTAAGTAGCTATGTAATGAAAGACTGCAGTGTACTTTGAGACTTGCCAGTTTGAACTGAATTACACAGTCAATAGAAACTGAGCCATGGCTCCAAGGGGGGGCGTTTCGGGTTTGGAGGAGGCATTGCTAGATGTCCTGGTAGGTCTCTATGATCCTAGCCCTGTTGGAAAGGTAGGCAGTCCTCAGCAAATGCAGAGATGTCTTTTACAGGCTTGTCTTGAGAAAACCCAGGGTTTAGAGCACTCTCTGAATGAGTAGTAAAGATCGAGAGTTTAAAGACTCATAAGTTTAAAGTTAGGCATGTAAACTATGAAATGGGGGTAGGAGGGCTTGGCTAAAGGCTTAGATGGATGGGTGTAGTTGTGTGTTTGCTCTGCCCACGTGCAAGTCATCTGGATAACGCCACCTCTCGTTTAGAAGCTGAGTACTTATGATTACACAGAGAAGCAGGGATTTCATTTGAAAAACTCCAGAACTTCAGTTTTGTTTTCTCCTTTTTCAGAAATTTAACACCATGGTAGGGGAAAGAGGGGCTCAGCTGAGTGGGGGACAGAAGCAGCGAATAGCAATTGCCCGTGCCCTGGCAAGAAATCCCAAGATTCTTCTTCTGGATGAAGCTACATCTGCACTAGATACTCAGAGTGAATCCATAGTGCAAGCAGCTCTTGATAAGGTAGGAGTCATATTATTGAAGCTACCAGTCACCAAGAAAAAGTGCAACAACACTCAATAAAAAATAATATACCATTTTCACTGTAGGTTTCCATTGGAATAAAGAACACTGGAAAATAAATTCTGGATAGATGTTTCAATTTCAGGGTTTTAACAGGGAGTTTAAATTATCTAAAATTTATTTAGGAACCTTTCTATTTCTTTTCAGGGCTTTTTTAGCATTATAGTTAACTGCCAAGACACTTGCGCTCATGTGTAATTGTAACTTAGGCCTCCTGAGCTTCCTCTCTCAAATCACAATTGTTCACTTGCTGGTGAAATATGGATGATACTTAATCAAGGCAAGACACGAGGACTGAATGGTCTTTTCAGGCAGATTAATAGAAATGTATAGTATAATATTCCTAGTATTCATTCTTCATTGAACTATTGCTTCATAATTTTCAGAAAGCTTTCGGGATTTAGCCATTTTCTTTCTTTACAGAGAGAATGCAAATCAGACCCCACACAGAACAAAAAGCTGAGCCAGTTACAAATACCAAGTCTCTGTCCCCTTCATGTTTTTTATCAGCCCCACAACTCTCAAGTGAGAACTACTGAAAAGCAGAGCTGTCAGAGCTTGTACCCATGCCTCTGTCCCACCAGCTCATGGTCCCTTCCTCACAGCCTTCCTTTGTCAGCAGTCTACACCAGGATGTACTGGAGCCTGAGGGCTTTGATTAAAAAATAATTTAATGGTGGAGCTCTAATGTTGTTTCATTTATCTGATTCTTATTTTACTGTATTTTTTAAGGTTAAGTGAAAAAATCTGCCTTTCATTTCAGTAGTTTTGACCAGAGTGAAATGAGTTACAAGTATGGCTCAAGGGACATACAGTCAACTTCATTGTTGGTCAGCTTAAACCTGAGGTAAAATGTAGCTGTTGATTATATTCACATGACTATACTGATAGTATAGAGGTAAAAAGTGGATGCAAATATAATATTCATCTGATCTAATCTGAATATATAAATGATACTATTGCTGCAAAGTTAAGTACTAAAAGATTGCCACTTCAGCCATAATTTAACTGCCTTCTGCACAGTCTTTAATTCCGTGATCAAATAGTAACCTTTTCCAGAAGCTTATTGCTTCATTTAGTGCGTAACATAGAGATCACTCAGTTAAGGTCACTGTTCTATATAATCTCACTTATCCTTCAGCATGTTCCCAGAACACACCAAAATGAGCCTTGAATCATAATTTAGTCATCTTTTCACAGCTTTTTGATGTCCATCAATGTCGTGTCCAAATGGGATTTACAAATTTCTTTTCAACATCCCTGAATGGAAAAAGTTGTGCTAATATCATTCATTATTTTCACAGCTGAGCAGCAGAGATAATAACCTCACAAATGCACACCACTTTCAAGCATTCATCTGCAGATGCATGCAGTCTGATGTTTTTCAGATAAATTTGCATCTTTTATAGGATTTTGCTTGTGCTGATCACAGCTCCCAGCTGCAGTGATGAAGGCCCTGCAACTCTGCACATTAGGACACAGGCATGAAAACTGCACAGAAACAGACTTCCTGTGACAGGCTTTGAGTGACTTGTATCAAATCCATGAGAACTTGATGGCATGTGTAGCAAAAGAATCCAAATCTCCATGGAAGCATCCATGTACTGAAACTGTCCTCATTACCTCCATGCCCCTGTTTCTGTGCACATATGCTATACAACTGCTGTACCAAGTCACTTCCAGCAGACTCCTCGACTGCAGAACTTATTTGTTGATGAGGTCTTCTTGGATTTCTCTTCCTGCCCCCAAGCCACTGTCTGCTCCAGGCGTTAGGGAGGAGTGAAGCCACTCTCTCCAGCAGCCGCAAGCTGGCATGTGCTCCTTTGTTGCATGAGGACCGTGCACGTCACTGGTCTGCCTGTGGGAGCTGGAGAGGGATGGAGCATGAAACCTGCAGGCTGAGGCTTTGGTGCCTGCCAATTCCCAGCAAAGCCCTGCAGGGAATGTATTAGTTAAAAATTTGAGTTGTAGCTTATTTCAAAAGACTGGGAGAGAGCTTCAGGGAGTGGCTAAAATCCATTTTTGATCCCAGATGTGCTCCATTCCTCTATGCTTTCCTGCTTAGTCTTGTCAGAAGTCATGTTAATGTTATACTTCCAAAAATGTGTAAGGACAGTATATAAAGAAAATACTCTCTTCTTATATGCTTAAATTGCTCACCACATTTCCCTCCCACGAGTGCAAACACATGGAAACACTTTATGGGCAACTTTAGCTCAAGTTTGGTAAGAAGTCAAGAAACCTTAATTACAGACTTTAATACCTGCATTACCTGTCTAATAAGATTAATGTGGTATTCTCTGCCTGAATTAGGTAAGTTAAAGTGTCCTTAGGCTGCTAAACAAGAGACATGAAAACAGGAACAAAAATCTTTGATTTTGGAAAAAAGAATTATTTTTAAAGTTTGGATTTATTCTATATTATAAATGCCTAAAATAATTTGGTTGTATTTCTGTGCTGTTTTCTTGCACATTTTAATGTAAACTGCTTTTGTTACTTTTCTACAAGGCTCGGACTGGACGTACCACCATTGTAATTGCTCACAGACTGTCTACCATCAGGACTGCTGACACTATTGCTGGGTTTGAGAAAGGCGTTGTGGTTGAACAGGGAACACATAGTGAACTCATGTTACAGAAGGGAGTCTACTATTACCTTGTGATGCAGCAGGTAAGGGCAAATTTATTTATTTTCTTTCTTCATTTTACAAAGTTGCACAATGCTGGTATGTGGAGCCATTTTTTCCTCTGTAGTTCCTGCATGTTGTCAGCTGGCAGCTGCTCAGTCACTCTGATCTGGGCACGGACACAGGCTTGGAATTCTTGGGGGTTTTACCCATAAAAGCATTTCACATTTACACAATCCAATATGTCAAAAACATAAGTGAGTTGAAGGCACAGACTACATAATTATGGCATAACCACAGAACTGTTAAATTCCAGGTGGATTCCATAGACTGCTTAAAGAGAGAAAACAGGAATTAAAAAAAATTCGGGAGCAAATAGACTATTGCTCTGCCATTACAGACTGAAATATATGTGGCCTATGGGCAACAATGATCACATGGTTGAAACAGGAGTACTTGTATGGAAAAATAAAAAAATATTACTCTTTCTTCTCCCCACTCAAAATATCTTGTGATTGTGTATTCTGAATTCTCACTAGGGTTGTAGCAATAATGTTCAAGATGTGATATCAGAAGAAAGTGAAGACACAGAGACTGAGGAATATGAGGAAAATGACAGTAATAAACCTGTGGAGAAGCTGACTCTTCAGGATCACTTTGAAGAATTGGTGATCACTGGGAGAGGCAGCATTCAAAGAAGATCCAGCAGATATAAAGGCAAGAGGTGCTCTTTTAAGAAAAAGTCTTCTGGAAAAAAGAAAAAAAAAGAGCTGAAGGTTGGTATTAAAATTTCAGTTTAGAATTTTAGTGATAACATGTAAGTATAAACACAAAGGACATAATTTTAACTACTCTTAGCTGGCTGCCATGAAACCTTTACTCTGGTGCTATTACAGTTGGTACCTACTTGGCTGAGTATATGTCCTAGGAATATGAGGACAGCCATTAATGTCTTACCAAAAACACACTTTTTAACACTATTGACTTAGTGTGGAGCTGGAAAAAAACACATGTTGTTGATTTGTTATGCTCCATAAAATTAAATGTAACATTTCAGTGTTACTGATGTTTTAATTCTATCTAATTAAAATAACTTGTGAGATTTCATTTGCAGGATTCCTTACTTCCTGGTACTCACTGCTGCAAATACTGGTAGATAGTGTAATCCTGGGTTGTGCATACCAGGTTTTAAGGCACTTTGGAATATCATATTACTTTTATGCCAAACAAAAAAAAAAATCAAAATCCTAACATTTTGAAGTATATTCTAAATAAAGGTACCATTCTCTCTTTCTCTCTCTCAGTCTTAGTATATACTGTAACACATCCAGTTCTGGAGGGTTTTCTTTTTTCAGATAAAAAACTTTAATTGGCAAATGTCATAGAGGTGTAAAAGTCACATAGGAAGTTCAGACTTTAGAAACCGAATGTTGAATTGTCAACGTTGGATTAAACTTGCTCAAGGCAATCAATAACAGCAGATTTTTAGAGGACTCAGAATTTGGGTAGGCAGCTCAATAGAAATTCGGTTTTATGTTTTTTCTGATTTTGTGCTGCTTGAACCACAGCATTTTTTGGATGAAATATATTGGAAGAGTTGTTTAGTGGGTTTGGGTTTTTCAAATGTGTTTTTTATACCTGATTTCAGGACCCTTGTTGTGAATAAATAAAACTGTCAACTCTCAAGTAAAACCATGGATCCTTTTAAATTTACAGAAGATAGGATCTCATCTGTAACACAGCATCTGTTTATTTGAAATACTTGTGTTATGTGTCTTAGTGTACTTTTATAACTATTTGTATTCCTTCTTACTAAATTATAGCTTCCAGCTAATACATATTTCAGATAGTACAAAAGAACTGCATCCATTCCTATTATCACAAAAAAATTATGCAACTTCAAAAGATCTTTTTGTGTATTAATAATGCAGATGACTTTGTCAGAGGAAGTGGTAGATGTTCATGCTCAAGACTTCAGTATTCATCACACTCACAAAAAAATAAGAAATCTAGCATTCAGCTGTTGCAATTATTTATTTCAGAAAGCTCAACCCACTTTTATTGCTGAGGTTTAGCTACCCCCATTCAGCATTCAAAATATGGGATAAAATAACCAGGAAGCAAGAGCAACTTACTCATAATCCTGCCTAATATTTTGCCTCATTTTCAATGTTTTAATTTTTCGCTTTTCCAGAAATCCCCCTGTGGAGGCATAGACACTTGAACAAATTAGTAAAGCAGAACAGGGCATTTTTTTGTACTTTCAAAGGAGACTCAGGCTAACTGACTACTACATATGCCTCATTCATGCTGTTGGTAATAATGCATAGGCTATAGTTTGAAAAAAGATGACCTCTCTACCCAGCTGTATTACTGACAGCCCACCAGCATTTAGCTGAACTGGAGGGATCTTTTCTGTGCTCTGAACACTAAGACTTTTAGTTCTTTATAAAGATTCAAGTGTTAAAGTTGCCATTCATGGTGACCAGTCCTAGCTGACTTTCAATGAACTGTCCCGGCCCTTCTCCCCTCATGACTTAGCCTTTTGTTAAATTTTTGGCTTCCAAATTTTACAGTGCAGTTGAAGTTCTAGGATATGAAACAGCAAAGCTGCAGATCTCCAATATGTTTGCTCATTCCGAGTGCACAGAGAGGGCTTTCAGTAATATACTGAGATGACTCACTACACTACATCTAATGAACACCCACTGTCTAGGGAATTTCACATTTCCAAGGAACACTTGCAACCTTCTCTTTCCTGTAGGAAGAAAATCTCCCTGCTGTGCCTTACTCGAGAATCCTGGCTCTGAACAAACCTGAGTGGCTGTATGTACTGCTAGGAGTTATTGCTGCTGCCATCTCTGGTGGGGTGCATCCTGCATTTGCTGTTATATTTGGAAAAATCATTGGTGTAAGTTTTGGGTTTGGTTGGGTTTTGTTTGTTTGTTTGTTTGTTTTTCAAATGGATGTTGTAGTCCTGAGTCTTCCTTATGCCCAGCCAGTTCTCCCCATGTAAAACTCTGGGTGGGATTCACTTATATAAATGGCTCCAATGAAAAATGGGTAAAAGTTGAAGTGACCCTCTAAAGGCAGAGCCCAGTGGAACTGCATCTGAATTGCAGAGAAAAGGAGGAATAATAGTTGAAGCTGGGGGGGACAAATTAGCAAGCTGTACATTAAATGGAAAGCTGGATTGTCTTTTGGCCCTTAACAGAAAGTTGACTGCAGACTGATTTTAGGATCCAGGATACTTTCTAAGAGAAATAAAAGCAGGCAAGCGTTTTTGAGATGAAGGCTGGTTTATGTAACTGGCAGTCATTGTCTATGTACTCATTTTTGTGTTTTTTCTTGCATAGGCTTTTCAAGAAACTGATCCAGAAAAGAGGAACAAAAACACTTTGGTGTTTTCTTTAATGTTTCTTTTACTTGGAGTGATTACCTTAGCAGCATACATAATCCAAGTAAGTGTCATTACACTGAAATGTTAAAAGTTCTTAGCTCCCCAGAATACTGCAGGTATAACTCATATCAATGCAGTCTGAGAAGCAAAACACCAATCAGAGCTTACAAAAACATGCAGAAGTGCCAGGGTTCTTCTTGAGTTATGTGGGTTTTATGGATGTGTTTACTTAAAGACATATGTCCATATTTGCTCTTGATTTAAATAAGCCACTGAAGCAATGTGGATTCAGCAAGATTGAAATCAAAGTTGAGGGTCTGGCCTTAAGAATCAAAGTTAAGATGGACATTTCCCATTGTCAGACTATAGACTTTTGCCAAAGTAAGTATAAAATAGACTCTTTCCATAGCAGATGGTGTTTTTCATACCACCAAACAAAGTCCATCATTTGCTGTTCTCTTATAACTGCTCCACAGCTTGCAGGAAATGGTGCACATTTGTGCCCGTATCATAAAATCCATTGGTATGGCTGCTGAGAGTGAATGTCTCTGGTAGTGGTCAAAGTAGGGAGGCCAAGGACTCGATAGGCTGATAGATCGTCAAATGCTGCAGAGGCACACGAATAAGGCATTCCAATGAAGCTCCTGCCTTCTTTGCCATGTTCCTTCCTTTTTGTGGGAAAATAGAGTTTCGGGTTCCAGGAATGTGAATGGTTTTTTCACTGAGACTTACACATGGACAGGAGATTGTAAGAGGCTTTTTGGTGTTACTTGTTTTGTTGTGTGGCTTTATAAACAGAGTTAAAGTATCAGATGGGAAAATATGACTCTAATTCCTCCCCCAGGGATTCATGTTTGGGAAGTCTGGGGAAATACTAACAATGAGACTGCGCTCCTTGTCCTTCAGAGCATTACTTCAGCAGGTACGAATTATGCAGCCAGGGTATCACCATAGCCAGATAGCTTTTGCAGACTGTTACAAGATACACGTTAGGTTTCAATTATGAATTAAAAGAAGAGCACATTCAGAAAAGCATTACAGCTAATAACAATTTGATTGTGAAAAAATAGATGTTCACAACAGAATGACACCTCTTAAGCTTTTTCTTTTACTTAACATAGAAGATGTTAACATATTGCAGTTTAGTCATCTTGATTTGTTCTTCCATTTCCTATATGCTACCTGAACTGGAAAGCCTTATTTAGTTTACTAATAATCCTGATAAATCTGAAATATAGTAAGAATATGTATTTTTTTGAGACAAAAAATTAGTAACAGTGTCTTTCCTTGCAGGAGATTGGATGGTACGATGATCAGAAAAATGCTGTTGGTGTTCTGCTAACTCGGCTTGCCACAGATGCTTCTCAAGTTAAAGGGGTATGCTGATTCTTTTTTGTGTGCTTTTTAAACATTTTTTTTTTCTTACAAATATTAATTACAATTGGCAAGGGACCCTGAGATTATTTCAGGACACAAGGTAGTAAGTCTACCCCACGGACTGGCAGATGCATTTACATAGCATGCTATTGACACCTTGAAAATTACTTTCCAGCTGATAATTTATGAGAACTCTGAAAAATCCAGCAGAGGTTCATTTATCTTTCATTTCCCTCCTTGCAAGTCTTTAAGCTCAGTATATAATAACTGTAGACCATTTCACCATGCAAAGCGAAATCTGTATATGCTGGGGACCAGGATCAGTGGAGTCGGGGTTTTTACGCCCTTTGATGGGCATCACCTGAGTACCATGAAGAAGTTGCATCTGCAGATGATACAAACCCTTACTGTCCTTAAAGAAGAGAACTCTTATTCCCATCTCCATCAAATGTACTACACAGCAAGAACAGTAAGAAATGGCCCAGTACTAATAAAGAACACCAGAGAGGGCAATGGCCAAGGGAGGGAATGACTCAAGGTCCGGGTGTGGAAGAGGTGGCCACTGGACACTGGCAGAAGAATATGGCAGATTCTGCACAGTTTCTCCTACTGCTCACATCATCAGCAGTCCCTGATGGTCTGCCAAATATCTCTCAATTTCTTCCCTTCTCGGGGGGGGGGGCGGACACAAAATCATTGCATGACTTGTAAGGGAAAAGTTTTCAGTTTTTTGGAAGGTGTCCTTCAGTCCTTCAAATTTATACATCAAAAATGCTTTAATCCTTATGTTTTTCAGTCTAAGTAGACTTTCATTTCTCTCTCCTGTCCTCCTTCATTATTGACTTGTAATGAGAAAATAGTCTTTGACGAAACTTAGTAATTTTCATCTTTTAAAATTCTACTTTGCTTGAGTGACACTGAGCTAGGTCAGCCTCTCAGGGCAGTAGAAAGGAGGGATGCACAGGGACCCCTAACTACAAAAGCCAACTAAGAGCTTGAATTGCTCTCCAAAACTGTTGTGTTCTCTGAAGCACTAGAGAGTGTCACTAAGTACCGTACCTCATGCTGCGTTGGCTGAAATTTCCAAATCCATCTTTATGTGCAGCCCCTAGAACATATGGCAACTATTCACCTTGGCATTGGTTTAGTTTTTACTTTTAAATGCTATTGAACAAGAAAAGTCTTTTCAGGGCATAAAAGTCTTTGGCAAAAGGGAAGAATTTTTGCTTCCCACCCAAGGATTTTTGTTTTTTCCATCAAGCCAAATTTTGGAAGGTGAACTGTTTCCATAGGGCTGTTTTCAAACCTTTTTTTTCTGCAAATCAGAGCTCACACGGATGCTGGATGCTAATCATCTCATTTTAAAAGTTCTTGATGAAAAGGTTGCAGGGGCTAGGAGGAGACAAGAGTTCTTCAGTGTGAGTTCATCTTTCCCTGCTGCATTCAGCTTTATAAACTCTGCTGAAATAAAGCATTTTTGCAGAGCAGCCAAATTCAGGTTTTTATTTTTTTTCTGACAACCCAACCCCAGTGTGAGGACCTAGGGATGAGTAGTTCCCTCTACCATTAGTGGAACAGGTCAATGGATGGCTGTCACTAGAATGAAGCCACCCTTGCCTAATGCTGGGCACCCAACACCCAACCTGCCCTACTGTGACAGTGGCCTCTGTCTTCTGTGCCTCAGTTAGCGCAGGAAGTCCCATATGTGTGTGTGTCATTAAACAGCTGCCATGACCAACAGTTTAGACTACTTTTAGACTGCTCATTTGAAGGCCTAAATGCTGGCAGGTAGGAGGAACATCTAGGAACAGTTACCTTTAAATAGGCACATAGTATTTATGTGCATGACCACACATGGTTTTGTTTTCCAGCTGAACTGCTGGCCTTGACTATATAGCAATTTCAAGTGGTGATATAAGTAACAAAAATAAAATCTAATTATGGATATTTGGGGGGTTTTGGGGTTTTCTTAGGCAACTGGAAGCCGACTCGGACTGATGACTATGACTGTCTTTACCCTTCTGACTGCCATCATTATTGCTTTTGTATACGGCTGGCAGTTAACTTTGCTTATCCTGGCCTGCATTCCTTTCGTTATTGCTGCAAATGCTGCGCAAGTTAGGTCTGTGTCTGGTCATGCCACAAAAGATCAAAAAGCTCTGGAAGAGGCTGGAAGAGTAAGTTCTCTAATTTTAACTACAAGGTTGTGGTGTGAGATCATTTTTAAGGACAACACTGCAGCTACATTACAGCTGACTCCATTATCCAAGATAAATGAAGGGGGAGAGGAGAGGACAAGACAGGGTGGGGGATAAAGGGATTGTTTATATATCCCAGAGAAAAGCAAAACATAGATAACACAAAACATCTGTAAATTAGGCTATAAAAATGCATTTGAAAGCCTCCATAGTGGAGTTCTGGGCAGGAACAGCCATAACAACAGCAGTCCCAGCATGCCTTGGACCTCAGGTGAGCAACATAGCTCTACGCTGCTCTGTGCTGTGGCCAGCAGCATTGCAAGGCTGAGCCATCAAGCCCTGACACTGCTACATTTTTATTCCATCATAAAATGTGAACCATTAATGTGCTCAAGAGGTTCAGAGTACTGCTCTGATTCACCTGATAACTCTCTTCCAGGAGACAGGAGTACTCCATGCAAAAGTTCAAACTGTGTGCAGACGACTGGAGTTTGTTCCTGTTTTGTGAAATAGAGTTTAAATAATCAAGATCACAACCCATGGGTTACGGCAGGGGCTGCTGACACTTCCTGCATGCTGGCCCAAAAGTCTGAACTCAAATATGTTGTTGGTTTCAGCCCCGACTTGTCTTGTGACAGTGGGGTGAATAATTTCATTGCTCTGGGCTTTCCTTTACCTGGAAATAGGCCTCATTCTCTTCTGTTAAGCAAACACTTTCTGATGCAAAATAATAAATATTAGGAAAGAGCTCAAGTGTTTAAGCAATATGTTGAAGATTGCAGTTGCAAGAGATTACCTCTTATTTGTTTATGTCCCATTTTAGATTTCAACAGAATCAGTTGAAAACATAAGAACTGTAGCTTCATTGACAAGAGAAGACGCATTTTATGAAAGATACGTTACAAGTTTGAATGGTCCATATAGGTGGGATTTTTTTCTTTAATAATACTTTCTTTTTACATTTTAGTCTTTCAGACTTACTGTAAATACATTTCTTGCAAACTATCCAATATCTAAAAGACTGGGAAGGACATCAATAGCAGTTAACATAGGTCTGAAATCTGTTCACTTGGTATATTTTAATACATATTCTTAAATGCAGAGTGGAAAAAAACAGTTGTAAGATTTGCCTTTTCATGATGCAAACACTTTATAAACTGTATTCTCTGCACATGTGTTACAGAATATTCTATTTTCTTGTGTATGCCTAGAATATAGGACATATGTTCACTCCTCTTCAGTGTATTGGATACTGGTTATCTCAGGAGTAGACAGTTAACTCCCATACCACACCCTTTATAACATGACATTAAAACCAGTTTTGTTTCCCCTCATATCACTTTCAAACCTTGAAATGAGCTTCGTATGTTTCTCTTGTTTGACCCACTACATTCCACTGACTTGTCTCCACTGAAACGCATTTGAATCTTTAGAGATGCCAGATTTTTCTAGCTCCATATTATTTAAATAAAATATCACAAAATCTGATTTGTTTCTTTCCTCCTTCAAGGTAACTAATGAGCATCCTAAACCATGAGGGCAGTGAGTCCTCCAGACTCTGATTCAGTGTGCATTCAATTAAATACACAAAATGAAACTTCTCCAGAAGGATGGATTGAGAAACAGTGGCTTAGCCTGAGCCCCTGCGGGGATACTCAGTGATGTGTCCCTGCTCTGAATCAGGATGAGAGGGCTCTGTTCGGATGGGAAGACCTGGCGGAAGCCTGCAGGCAGCTCTTAGCCTGGGCTGGAGCCTACTTGTTTTCTTAATAAAATGGGTCATATGTGGTAGCTATTACAATTATTTTTTTTCCTTTTTAAACTGCTCTAGTGACCTGCCCTGTTACAGAAAAGCAAAGAAAGGAACAGATTCAAGATAGCATAAACAAGGGTGAAGGATTTCATTGCTCTAACTTTCTATCCGAAAGGCAGTTCCATGTCACCATGCAGGATGCTTTTGGGGTCTGGCAGGGGTTGTCTATGAGTGTGCATATATATGAGCTGATTTGTTGTGTTTTCAGAGGGTGAGCTGTATTGCTTGAAAGTTTTAACCCAGAATTCTGGCCATTCCCCAGCCAGTGTCTGCTGTTCTGTTTTACAAGTTATTTATGGAAAGTCTCTTCCTTTATCAGAGATTCACTGACGAAAGCCCCTTTCTATGGATTTACCTATGGAGTAGCTCAGTGTGCAAACTACTTTATTAATGCAGCAGTCTTCAGATTTGGGGCATGGCTCATTGCCCATTGCCTGAGCAACTTTGAAAATGTATTTATGTGAGTATACTATACAAAATGTTAAAAAAAGAAAAATCAATACACGTGATAGTGATTTCAATGCATGTAAATTATTTCATCTAATCACAGAAGTAATGGGTTGTAGAGATTCAGGAATTCAATCTAGTTAGGAGTGCAGTTTGGGTAGAAGGGCTGCTTTGGGGAAAGGTGCGTATTTGGAAAGTGAAGCATTGAGAGTACGGCCGTGCCCAGCACCCCTACTCTGGAAAAGTCCTTGCTGTTTGATGTTCCTCCCAGGCAGAGTGTATGGCATAGAGAAGTGGTGTTACTCATCTATAACATACTTACAAGAATAAACAGAGCTTCCTAATTCTGGATGACGTTTTGGAGGATGAGGAGCTCTAGAAATGTCATGTTCTAAAGATGCTAAAAAACTTTATTTTGAGGGTTTATTTTAAACACAAGGAAAACAATGTATTGTTCTATCTGAAATGAATAATGCTTTGTTTCTTGTTTTTTAGAGTATTCTCTTCTGTCATATTTGCAGCTATGAATGTTGGTCAGTCTGCTTCCCTGGCACCAGATTATGGCAAAGCTAGAATGTCAGCCCAAAGAATCTTTCAACTTTTGGACAGAAAGCCTCTAATTGACAGTTATAGTGAAGAAGGTGAAAAATTGGTAAGGATTTTCTTCAGAAATACCTTTAACAAACAAACAAAAATTACTAATGTTTTATTGTCTTAAAACTGTATTCATAGTTTCTTCTTTTTTAAGCGTGTCACAAAAGACAGATATTATATGAAAAAGTGGTACTTGTTATTTTTATTGGGCCATATTATTTTTTTTCAGTCAGAAGTGTATATCCTTAAAAGAAATTTTGCTCTGAATGAGCTAAAAGAAATTACTGCTTTTCATTCATTCTGTTGACCCACATTTTAAGTGGTTTTGGGAAAACACTAACAGTGGCAATTACACTCACAATTGCATTGCCTTTGTACGAGTTTACAAAAGAAACAAAATACAGGTGCATTTTTCTACTGTTTAGTTAAATAAGAGAAACCAGTTCCTTCAGAGAGAGAACAGTTTTGCCAAAATCCATCCTCTTCCAACTGTGGAAATTTTTACAAGTAAAAATGTGCTCTTGTGAAATCAAACCTACCTTAATGATTCATCTGTTTCAGTCTGAAGTTGGGGAGTGCAGAGGGATCAACATGAAAAGAAAACCAACAGAAGGAAAAAAAAAATGGGGGGGGAAGCCATACTCAAAAAATTCCCAAAAGTCACCTCTAAACCAAAATTGTCATTAAGGAATCTGACCTCAGCACTTGTCAAATTATTGCATGACATGCTTTCAGTTCACTTGATCTGGAAGAATCAGATTTGCACAACCGCCTAAGTTCATTTTAAACTTTCCAGGTAGGTTTTAGATGGTAACCCTGCTCAGGAAGCTATAATCCAGTTTCTACAACTTTAAGCTCATACACAGGATTTTCAGCCTTTAAAGTTATGAGTGCACTTTTGTTTCTTCTTGGACCAGGGCTCTCCAGTCCAGACATTAAAGATTTGGCAGAAAGTCGCTGCTAAAATAAAACCTAAGGCAATAGCCTTAATGTGTGCCCCCTTCCTTCTGCTTGTGCTTAGAAATTGGCCTGGCTAGCACGGGTAATTAACAACTATCGTTGCTGTTTAAAACACAGCTTGTCTTACATGCCTGTAAATTACTACCAAAGAATTTCCCTACTATCTTAGTAGCTGATCTTGACCTTGTGCTACATTTGTTCAAATTGTGCTACCTTCAATGTGCGATCACAAAAACAAGTGCAATAGATTATATCAAAAGTTCCTAAATGACATATATCAGAAATGAAAAATACTTAAGTTGTTTATTAGTCTAAATAGATTCTTTTCAAAGGTGAAGTAGAAAATAGGTCCAAGGGATGCAGAAAACTATTTCTCCAGAAGGTTCTAATGATTTATATCTGCAGATCATCCCATAAATAAGGATACTGCACTCAATCCAATATGTAATTTAAAAGAACTTCTAAAGCAGTTCTGAAAACATTAAACTTTGTCCATTCTCTCACTTTAATAACCTAGTGTTATCATAGTTAAAGCTAATTTGAGCATGTGAACTCTCTATTACTCTTCAGAGCAATTTTGAAGGCAACATTGAATTCAGAAACATCCATTTCGTATATCCAACAAGGCCAGAAGTTCAAGTTTTGCAAGGACTCGACGTGAAGGTTAACAAAGGACAAACTCTGGCGTTGGTAGGAAGCAGCGGCTGTGGCAAAAGCACATCCATTCAGCTTTTGGAGAGATTTTATGACCCTGTGGAAGGACAAGTGGTAAAAATAGACTTGTATGGCTATTAATAACAATTACATCTACAGACGTCTTTATCTTCCAAGGTTTCAGAGGCTTTAAATGATCCTACTAATATCTCTGGAGAGATGCCTCTTTAAGAGGTGTGGGCTACTGAGGTTGTGACTCCAGTGGAGCTGTACACAACCTCAAGACCCCTGTCACTGCCTACCCCATGCATTAGACACACATGCTAGCACTGGCACACATATTGGCATGGTGAGATGGCTGAGGGCACTGATCTCTCCGGTGAAGACAAAGATGGTGTCAGACTGCATTGCCTCCCCAAAGCTGCTCACAGCCTGATCACACAGGAACATAACACTCATGTTGCTTGCTTGTCAGTGTGTAAGTCATCTTGTTTAAATGAACTCACACATTAGGGACATAAATGCATGATCTGGATAATAAGAATGTAATCCCACAGGGATGCTAATGTGTCGCCATCTGAGGGTTGCAATGGGATTTTTGATCCAGTCACCATTAATGTGTATAGAAAGTCCAAGGAACCCTCCTTGGAGTTTTTAAGACTGAGTTAAAGGCCTACAGCTGTGAATACTTATTGTTGTGTTCAGCTTCTTAGGAATAGGCTATCCCATGAGGTTACCGGTGCTTCCTGTGGTCAGTAGGGCTGGAAAGACTACAGGAGCAGCCTGGCATCTGCACTCAGTGTTTCTGGCTGCTGGGGAATGGAAGCAATATATGCAAAATTAAAAACTAATGAAAGGAAATATTTCATTTATACTGCTGAGTCTTTTCCATTTTTGCATGCAAAATTGACTTGATTTCAGCTGGGAATCTAACACGTAACAGGCTTCCTTTTACAATTCACGTTTCCTGTTTACAGGGTGTGTCTGTGGATGAGCTCTGTGGTCAACTTGGCATCATTTTTCTGTTGCTTTTTCTAGTTAGCAGATGGATTTGATACCAAATCTTTGCATTTACAATGGCTGAGGTCCAGACTAGGCCTGGTGTCACAAGAACCCATTTTATTTGACTGCAGCATCGCTGAAAATATTCGATATGGAGACAACAGTAGGGTGGTTAGTCAGGAGGAAATTGAAGAAGCAGCTAAAGCAGCAAATATTCATGCCTTCATTGAAAAACTGCCAGAGGTAAGAGATGGTGATCTTATCTTCACAATGAGATTAGATTTTTGGAGTGACATGGAAAAATCTAGACATTTACATTGATCAAATAAAAAATAAACATTTTTGTTTCCTTTAATAGGAAAAAATATAGAATTTATGTTATAAAATATCACTGTGTTTCACACTTTAAATCCTTGTTAATTTGTTTAAAAAGTCAATGTTCCTATTAATATAGTGGCAGACAAAACCAAGTATGACGAAAACGAGTAAGATGACACTCTATGTACAAAATAGGTCCTCATAATTTTTCTTTATACTTTTCATCTGATAATTGAAACTTCTTAAGTTATTCTGAGAGAGAATAATTTTTTCCTAAAATAATTCAGTAAAACTCAATTCTCTATTTCTAATCGGGTGAGCCATGCATAGGGAGTGTTTCTTAACAAATATGAAGGGGCAATAAATCAAAAGTGAATGACATGGCATTTGAGCTTCATGCCTGGCAAGAACTTGGTTCTAATAAGAAAAAATGCTTTGATAGTTTCTTTTCACTGTAGTTCTTTTTAACTTGAAAATTATAGAATGATGCTGAAAAATATTTCGTCTTCATTACTACTGATGACATTTGGGATTCTTTATTCATAAGTAATGCAGAATCAAGTTCTTCATGTATATGTCAGTAAACATTAAATCTCTAGTTAATCTTATGATCAGATATCTGGAGACACCTTACTGCTGTATCACTGGTAGCATTCAAGATCTATTCCAGTCTTTGAGGAAGTAAATTTTCAGATCAGGTATAAGTATGTGTGGCTGTGCTTATAACTGTTTATACTAGGGGTGTTTATAAAACCTTAGCTTTATTAAAACCAGTTCCACTATTTTTTCAAGATGAAAATACCTGATCATTTCTATAGCCATGCATAAAACTTTTATTTTCTAATCTTCCTTCTCTAAGAGTATTCACAGGCCTTCTTATTTTAATTTTTAACATCCAGAAATATAATACCCGGGTGGGTGAGAAAGGAACGCAACTTTCTGGAGGTCAAAAACAAAGAATAGCAATTGCTCGTGCTCTGGTTCGTAATCCTGCTATTCTACTTCTGGATGAAGCTACCTCTGCTCTTGACACGGAAAGTGAAAAGGTGAGTAATGATTATTACTCAATCTATATGTGTCTATGTAGATGGCTAGTTGTTTTCTGTAGAATAAAATCAACTTGAACAAGTCAAAAATGCTCAGCTGTGAAACAACAAGGCAGGTGTATTATGGGAGACTTTCCAGCTGCAGGCTGTGAATTGAACAACACTAGGAAGCTGTGCACATCTACTAAATAAATAAGTAGAAAACCCTATAACTTTAAGTAGAAAACAGCATAGGAAGCTGATACTTTTCAGCTGTCTTTCTGTTAGCTGTATTTGATGGCAAATACTGAACTTGTGTTCTGACCCAAACTGGATGCCCAAGAACCCACTTCTCAGCGTCTCATGCTCATTTGTTCAGTCTCACTGACCTTAGCGAGAAATCCATAGTAAGGGCCTCATGTATGCACTGACTTGTACTTCTATGGGAGATATAACCAGGTAATAAAAAAGGCTAAGAAATGAAAAGTGTTTTCTATGAAAAGTGAACACTTTACAGGTGCTAACAGCATTTTCATGACCTCTGTGTGCAGATCGTCCAGAAAGCTTTGGATAATGCCCGGCAAGGTCGAACCTGCATCGTCATTGCTCACCGCCTGACAACCATACAGACTGCAGACATCATTGCAGTGATCCAGAACGGCAGGGTGGTTGAGCAGGGCACCCACAGTCAGTTACTGGCAAAGGAAGGACACTACTATGCCCTTGTAAATGCACAAGTCTCTAATTAACACTGTTTGCAGATTTTTTTTTTTTTTTCCTGGTAAAATGTTAAAAGCTTGCAGGGAATTACTGCTGACTGTGTTTCTGCTGATATGGCAGGAACCTTGAGTTGCAGCCTGGTTGCTGTACCCAGTGTAGCCCTTGCCCCACACACCCATGGGGATGAGCAGTGCATGCCCCAGGGTGGGTCATGGAAAATGCATGGGAGAGTCCCAGGGGCTGAATCTGTTGGGCACTTGTGGGGATCGTGTGATCTGGAGGGGGGCAGACCTGCAGTAGTCTCACCCACACCTCAGCTTAGGTAGGACATCCTGCTCCCACCGTCCCCCCAAACCCTAGCCCACACCAAATGCCATCAGCCAAGATGGTACCAGAGTATGACAGTGGTTAAGCATCATGGATATGCAGTGAGCTGGTGCTTATGCTTGCCCCTTGATTTCTTCACCAGTCAGATGTAGCCATAAGGTCTTCTTAATCAGATAAAGATGACTGTCATTTCTTACTGCTGAGATTTCAAGTGAAGGTATTTGTATTAAATTTAGAAGGGATTGGATGTGTGGGTTTGTTGGCTTGGGTTTTTTTTTCCATATTTCTAGTATTAGTGTGCTTCACACATTTCTTGGAGGAACAATATTCTATTTCAGACAATAACTGTAATATTTACAAACCTTCCACATAGAGATAAATTGACATAATATATACCATTGTTTTGTTTAATATTTTTCAATTGTTGACCTAACAGATTTTAATCGCTCTTTGCATCCATCAGGATCATTCCAAAGCCTTGCAGAGAAGCAAGGGTGGCTCCTTTTGGAGTAGACTCACACCAGCCATGTAAATAGTTTTTCTTTTAAAAATAATTAAAAAGTGGTTTTCAATATAGAATCCTTTATTTTGAATAGATGTGGCACTTACGGATATGGCTTAGTGATGGACTTGGTAGTGTTAGTTCTAACAGTTGGACTTGATGTTTTTAAGGGTCTTTTCCAACCAAAATTATTCTATTAATAATTCTAAAGATTGTTTCAAGTTTTAGCAAAATTTATTTACAAATGTGTTTTCATAATTGGTTATTCCACTGATAAATTTCTCAGTGTGCTGCAATACATCCTTCAACAGTTGAGGAATCCATGCTGTGTAGTCAGTGACTCAGCAGCCGTTTTTCTTTTTTTGCCTGTTTAAACCCAATTGCAGCATTTTAATTTTCCAAGGCTTTGCACATGGCTTTGGGTTAGGATTTATGGCCTGGAGCAACCTGCAGTACTTTATAATTTCCAGATAACTCTGCTCAGTTGTAGCAGACAAAACTTACAGTAATGACTATCTCCTTTGCTCATTTCAATCATTTTCTGGCATTAGAATCCGAGAGGGGAATAAAACACACAAAAGAAAACAAATTCTGATCTTGGCTTTGCCAAAATAAATACAGTTGCTTTCCCTCACACAATTTTTCTCAGAGACTGTTGCAAGAGGAGTTGTTGTTCATTCAGGCACCCCTCTTGTGTGATCTCTTCACTTCCCTATGATAGGCAGGTACTACAAGAGCTGCTCTCTCATTACATTCCCAATTATCTAGTGTGGACTCCAATTAATTCCCTTTTCCCTGTTTTGTTTCTGCACTGGGGTTAAAATTATAAGCAGTAGAGATCAATTTGTAGTTTTGAAAATATCTTCCTTCTTAATACAAAAATATTTTTGTAATTTTGGATTAGAACTATATGCATTTTTCATTACAATTGTAATGAATGATAATTTTTGTAATATTGCATTTCATTACACTGTATTGCAGTAACAATTAAGTAAGACAAAGTAAAAATGGGAAGTTAATTTAAATATATAAATAGGAGAGAGAACCATTTAGCTAAGGCTCTGTGACATTATGAATCATCTAACATCTGTGTCTAGTTACTGAAGCAACCTTGTGGAAAATACTACATTAACATCCATGCAGATAATGAAGAATCCAAAATGTGCTTCCTTCTCTCCAGCTTGGAATTATTTAATAGCATAGGGGCAAGGGGATTGAGGAAATACACACTACTTGAAGTGGAAGATGCTGAAAGAGCTGCAGCATGGTCAGCCTAGACAAACAAGTTCTGTGACTTGTGTTTCCCCTTATTTGCTCTTTTAGAGGCCAACATTACCTATGATGTAAAGAAAAGTTACTCCATTTGTGTCCCTTTTCACATGTTCCTCATCCTTGTTTACATACAGCATTCTCATGATGCAGTAGCACGACAGACTTGGTACCAGCTCAGTATGTTAAAGGTCATCCCTTATGAAAAGGTAGGCATGGGTTTCAGTTGGATCCTGAAGGAGCAGGAGCCAGTGTCGTGATGGAGGGAAAATGGCGTCTACTGCTCTGGGCTCTGGCAGCCAAGTAGGGAAAAGAGCAGTTCTTGACAGATGTGCCTCAGGAGTGTCCTCTGCTTCTGCATGATCAAAAAGGGGAAAGAGAAAGCACTATTGAAGTAAATAGTGTTGATTTATTTCAGTTCACAAGTGAGATGTTACATAACATGAATAAATATTAGTAATTTACCTCCATACAAACACACTAAAAGCCACTCATATCACAGCCCTGTTGAAAAGATCTGCAGCCCTGAGGAAAACCCAATACAAAAGAGATGGTGAGCAAGGAAACAGAGTGAAATCCCAGATGTCTGTAAGGATGACAGAAAAGCATACTTCTGCATGTCTGCTAAAAGACAGACTGAGGTGGATGACTTTACTGACTCCATAAAGTATAAATAGTTAATGTTAAAAGTGCCTTTTCAGCACCAAACTCTAGACTGATACAGAGATCAAAAGAAAAGCCTATAAGGATGCATCTTAAAAACAGAGGATTTATTGGCCCTGTCACTTTTGTCCTGTGGTGCCATCTACCCCAGGTTCCAGAGTTAAAAAAATACTTCCCTATCCCTGCTCAAGCAGGGTCTGTGTTCTCCAAATATGCTCACTATATGGTGTTGCTGCTGGTGTCACTGGGGACCTTGGCCCTAAGATGACTGTCACAGGGATAGTGATGAAGGAACCACATCAGTCCGTGACTGTCAAGGAACACAAAAGGCCTCATTCATGACTAGATGGGAAGAACTTAGCCCATGCATTTGCTTTATGTCAGCACTGATTTAAGCCTCCTACAGAATTACTAAGGTATGAGGTCCTGAAAAAGATTGTGAAGATTTTAGAGAAGGCATTCATAAGGGATTTTGGAGAAAGAATTGAGAGTGTCTTAACCACTTGACTCCATTGTAGTATAACACGCAGCCATTAAATTTGATAAAAACTTTGCAATCATTAGTCTAGTTAAAATGGTAATTACTAACTCAAACTGAAGACCCAGAAATGCGATAAGTAGTTGACAGAAACGTGTGAACTAGAGGGCACAGATCCCGATTATCCTTATGCCCTCAAAGAGTTAATTGCTCTCTTACTTGCATGAGCACTGGAGAGCACCAGCTCCAGAGAGTATGGATGTTTCTGTTTGGAATACCTGTCAGCGAATCAGGAATAATGCTGCTTGCAAAACAGTAGATGAATTTAATGTTTATCATCACATGTATTTTCCCAATTATTAAACTAGATGTGAAGGGGGAGGGGCACGGTACCATCCTTAACAAAGGTGAGCCTCGAGATGGCACTCCAGTCTTTGAGGGATGGTCTACTGGCCATCAGTCTGCCACCTCAGAGAGGGCGGTGGTGAATACACCAAGTGTCAAAGTTGTAAATGTTACTGACGGAGTAGAT
>NW_010177632.1:0-2794 GCF_000695765.1 Mesitornis unicolor
GGGGGAGCTTTCCAGGTCCCATCCAACTCATTCTGGGATTCTGTGACAACAGACGTCAGCACAGTTACAACCCGCTTTAAAGCCCTACAGCTGCTTCTCTGTTTGTACAGGCACAACAACATCCACATGCCTTATACCACCCCATCCTGAAATTCCCACTTTGGTGGTAACAATAAAGAAAAGGAGGCTTGAAAAGCACTGGACTCACAGAAAAACAAACAAGACAAAGAAAGCAGGAGTTAGAGGCCAAGACAGTGGTGCAAATGTATGCAAAAGGAAAAACGACCCTGTCCAACAGGATGGCAGTTAGGAAGTTCGTGTAGAAAAGAAGCCCGGGAGACAGAGGCAATATGAGAAACTGGAAAAATCCTTGGCTTAATGTAAACATTGCTTGGCAGCAACTAAAACATTGGTGTGTTATCACATTAACTTCAGCACAAATCCAAACCATAGCCCCATAGTTGCTACTGTGAGGAAAATTAACTCTATCACTCTATGATACGTACCTCTGAGCCAATGTATGGTTTGCCCTGAATCAGCTCTGGTGCTGCGTAAGATGGGCTCCCACAACATGTGTGCAGAGGGTAATCCAGGCCACCCTAGAATAACATGGAAAACTGATCGCACAGAAGCACTGACAGCTTAAGCCTTCTCGCAACAAAATATAAGAGGCCTCAGAGGCTTCGTTTTCCTCTGCTGTGCATCTTCATTTACCTTATATCCTACTTTGGTGTAATATATGGCTTCAATAAGCAAAAATTGTCTCACACCATGGAGTATCCTCTAAATGGTCAGATTCCAAGCTGCTCATTCATCTGTTATTCTAGCAGCATTTTCCACAGGTCCTCCTCTGCTAAGAATATTTCCCCTTGTGACCACAAAGAGAATGGGGATGGATCTTGGGAAGAAGGGATCCAAGAGCTACTGGGCGTGAGGCTGGCTGGTTACTTATACTACTGTTTAATGCAATAACTTCACAAAGAACCACTAAAAAGACTTCTTTATCAAAACCATGTTATCACTTTGCCTGGGCTTTGTGCTAAGCAGATAAGAATAAGATGACATTATACCACCAAGATGATGGTCTAGTCATCTTGACTCCCTGCAAGGTGCTCTAACTTGATTCAAGCACAACAATCACAGGACAAGCAACTGTCTTTGGATCAGCAAGACTTCTTATTAAATCGATTCTTACCAGCACCCACCTCACATGTTAAGACGACAAATAGAAAGGGCTCCTACAAACGAAGCTTAAACACAGAAAACTACTTAGTACAAGCACATGGAACCAGACGACTTGCAAATGTCACCACAACAGACTATTTGATTCGATACACAATCTCCACATACACAGAAATCTTTTGAGAAGACATACACCACTGAAAATGATTAGGGAGAAATGCACACTGACATAAGCTTTACATTACAAGCCTTTCCAGGTGACAGGAGGTGCTACACATACAAGAGGATCTCTGTCTTGGATCACGAGAAAAGGTGAAGCGTAAGAGAACGGTCTAACAGCCTGGTCATGACATGCAGTTAACTCACACAGTTGAGACCCTCCCAGGTAACAGGGGACTTGGTGACAACTGTGCAAACAGCTTGAATTTAGGGTCTTTGGGCAAGTCTCTGCATCGCACTCAACAGTCAAACGTGCGTTTTTGGTGTGCGTGCTGTCGCTGATTTAGCTCTATTCTGTGAGTACAACTGACACGCTTACCTTTGGCTTTGCACAAAGTCCAAAGTCTATCAGCTTCAGATTATGGTCCTCGTCAATTAGGAGATTCTCCTGGAAAAAGAGAAAGTGGTAATGACCGCGTCTGTAACCTAAGTAGCCATGGCACCACATCTTCTTTCACTTCATCACTAGCAGCTAGAATTCACCTAAGGCTCTCCTCTGGACATTTTCATCGGTTGCTAATGACTATATCCCAATATTCCAAACAGGGAATACTGGATCCTAGCTGGTAAGAAGGGCCAGAGGGCAGAGGCACTGATAGACAGCAAGCTGAACATGAGGCCACAGTCTGCTCTGGCAGAAAAGGTGGCCAGCAATACCCCAGGCTGTATTTAAAGGAGCACAGCTAGTCGACTGAAGGAAATGACTCGGGTCCTCTGTTCCACACAGCTTGAGCGGTACATCTAGGTTCTGCCCCCCAGCACAGCAAACACATCAAACTGAACTGAGCTTAGGGAACAGCTACCAGTCTGCCCAGGGGGCTGGATCGATTGATCAGTGAGGGGTGGCTGATGGAGAGACATTTGCTCAGCCTGTAGATGAGAAAGCTTCAGTGGAGACCTCATGGCAGCCTTCTAGTATCTACAAGGGTGGCATGAAAACAAAGCTAGTCTCTTTACAGCAGCGCACGGTGGAATAATGACAGACAGCAGGCATCAGGAGATGTCCAGGCTGGCGCTAAGGAAAAGCCTTGCTCCTCAAAAGGACAGTGAAGAGCTGAACAGGTTGCCCAGAGAGGTTGCACTGCCTCAAAGACGTGACTAGATAAAGCCCTAGGAAGCTTGCCATGATCCTATAAATCTATTCGCTCTCCAGCTACAAGCCAACTCCTTCCAAAAGGTACATACCATGCTTCGTTTAGGAAGAAGTTCTCTGGAGACAAAGATTTCATGAGCTGTCTAGGAAAACACTTATGAACTAGGGATTTGCTTTTCTCAGATATGCCAGCATCTCTAAAAATGCAAATTTCTAGCCCTTTCAAGGAGAAAGGGACTTAAGCCTTCCATTCCCTAAATTTATGCTTAAAGTTGTCCTGGTTTGAGCTAAACAGAACTG
>NW_010177633.1:0-2495 GCF_000695765.1 Mesitornis unicolor
GCTGTGATTCAATGATTCTATGAAAGACGAAGGTACCGCATGTGTTCAGCAAGGCAGGCAGGCAATCTCGCAAAGGCCGAGCATCTAAAACACACACTGGGGATTTCTGGAGCATGGTGGGGGTGTTTCTGGCATCAATCAGCTGTGGTACCCTTCCACTTCTAACAGGTTTTAGGACAGGACTTTCAAAATTAAGTAGTCACATTCATTTCCAGGCTCTGTTCTGCCTCACATCACCAGAGGAGGGAAGAACGATCGCTGCTCACTGCTCTTCTCCTGCCATTGTTCTCGTTACCTGAGCCAGCGATTGCAAGGGATCATCTTTACATTAAAGCTACAGACACTGCTGATGCCCCACTGCTCTGGGCCATAGCAGTTCTGATGTGACATTCAGCTGTGCTGCTTCTTTGTTGTATTAATGAGGGCGAGCAAAGGCCACACCACAACAGGGGTCGCAGGGAGCCCAGGCCCCGTTCCCGCTACGGCTCTGCTCAGTTAGTCCTAGAATTTCTCATTTTAAGGGCTGTTAACTTCAGAACATAAAAAAGCTGGAGAAGCCCAGCTTAGAAATCCCCGCTCACCCTTCGACAGGTTAACAGCACGATGGCGACCTGAAATTTTGGCTTTGGAATTATCCCCTCTCTGCACTGAGACTCTGACACAGGTTTATGGCTCTGTCAGGTTTACACAGAGTAAAGTGAAGTGTTTCTAGACCATCAGATTCAGCACATGACCTCAGTGAAATAAATCACAGGGAGAGGCCGCTGCGCCCAAAACCATCCCTGGCTCGGCCTCAGGCTCCTCGACACAACGTGCTGGGCAGTCCTGGCCCCAAAATCCTCGATCACTTGAATTCTAATGCCCAATTTCAGGAATTTCTGAAGTCAAGACCCCTCTCTAAGCACAGGGTCTTGGCTGTTATTCTGTATTTGCTCATTTTATCTCTTAGCAAGACGTGGCAGCAATGCCTTTGTGCTGAGGGGACACCCTGGTATTTACAGCGCTGGGATTGCACACAAAAGAACCTTGCTTTGGCAAGACCACGGCACATTAACACAAAATAGACCCATGAAATGTTTAAATTGAGTTGTGTGGGCGTCAGAATGTAAAAAGACCATGCGGTCAGTCCCAGTACCGGGCGAGCAACAGACACCAATAATCAGAGTCAAAATATTGCCTATCACGTTTTGTACGCTCTGATCTCGAGGAAATCGCCCATTTCTAGAGGAAGCTTTGCTCAGTTTTCCCCCCAGAACACAAAAACTACATTTGCCAGGAAAGCCTGTTCAAGTACAAGTTTCTTGAGCATGAGAAAAGAATGAGAAGAGGCCAAGGCAACAGCTGAAAGAAATGTTGAAAGAGAAGAACATCACTTCATCACACTCGTAACGAACCGGTCCAGAAAACAGCAAGGAAAATGTCTGGGTCCTTTGGTTTTTATTCCTTCCAAGAGAGGAAATCTCACTGCTAGTTAGAAGGGTGCTGCAGGATCGCTCTTTCATTGAGGTGTTTCGGCACCAAAAGCATCAAAAACTGCATCAGAGCAGATTCCTACCTGGCAAATCTCTCTTTATCATTTGGCATCGGGTCATCATCGCACCTGGAACAGGGAGAGGAAGGAGAATTATTGAAGTGTTTACACTCGCTTCTTTCCCAAAGACACCAAAAGAAGAAGAAGGTTTAATAAATCACACAAAAAAGGCAAGGTGTGCTATGCAAAGGCAACCCAGACCCAAACTCTTTACTTATCTAGTTTGTACAAAAAATACAGTTTCACTATTTTTATCACCCCGGTGATGTTTTCCACATCACATTCACATCAAGGATGGTGGCACCGCTCAGTAATTTAAGCGCACACAAAGAAATAGGTGACACTGCACTCTGAGGAGCCAGTTAGCCCAAGTCAAGACCCTCATCCTGAGGATCTCAAGAGGCAAATCCTGCACTCATTGGGACCGTCATCATCTTGGAGCCACTCCAGAGTCGTCTTTAAAGACTAACATCTGGATTTGCAGCATCATTACAGCTCTCCAGTCCTAAACCACGCAGAGAGGCTGCAAGTAAACGGCATGAGATCTTCCAGCTCTTCTGCGTCCCATATGGATCACGAGAGGGGATATTCGCAGCCTCCTCGGGAGTGAGGGTTTCTCTGTAACTGAAGCATCCTCACAACAGATGAGAATCCAGTAACACACATCCGAGGCACTAACAAAAGCTCAGCATCTCGCTGTTGTGCTGCTCAGCAGAATTTTCTCTACGATCAACAGGGGCTTGGCCAGCAGCAGTGCTCCTACAGCAACAACCACCCGATCGCTGGAAGCATCCATGGGAACGATTTCATCTTTGGAGATGCTGGCATTGAGCACAGCAACACCACCACGGAGCCCTGCAACACTGCTCCAACCCAGGGCTCGCTTCTTCAGCTGCCCTCAGCTCGCTATGGGGCCTACCAGGGAGACCCAAGATGGAATCACAGAATGGCTCGGTTGGAAAAG
>NW_010177634.1:0-20206 GCF_000695765.1 Mesitornis unicolor
GGCTGGGCTCGGCGACGGCGGCAGTATAAGAGGAGGTCGCGCAGACCCGCGCATCAGTGCGAGCTGCGGCAGCGCCCAGAGTGGGGGGGGACGGTGTTAGCGCTCCGTGATCTTTCTGTCCGCTGGAAAACTCTCTTCGCCCACCTTTCGTCATGAAAGCCTTCAGTCCGGTGCGGTCTGTCAGAAAAAACGGACTCTCGGAGCACAACCTGGGCATCTCCCGGAGCAAAACCCCCGTAGATGACCCCATGAGCCTGCTGTACAACATGAATGACTGCTACTCCAAGCTGAAGGAGCTGGTGCCCAGCATCCCGCAGAACAAGAAAGTGAGCAAGATGGAAATCTTGCAGCACGTCATCGACTACATCCTGGACCTGCAGATCGCCTTGGACTCGCACCCCAGCATCGTCAGCCTCCACCACCAGAGACCCGGGCAAAACACTTCCTCCAGAACCCCTCTGACCACCTTAAACACAGACATCAGCATTCTCTCGCTACAGGTAAGTGCCTTACCCCGAGCCCCCCTTTGTCCTGCGCTGACCCATATAAGGGGTATTAAGTCGGTGTTAGAAACGTCTTTAATGCGGAGCGCTGTGATCACCGGGGGACAGGGCGGGACGAGTCGGCCACAGCTCTCCGCTGGCAGGGGTCTGTAGCCAGACGTGCCCCAGGTGAAGCGCTTCGTGCTCTGGGGCAGCTTTCTGCCGCCTCCCCGGGTGCTCGGACCCCTCAGTCCTACCCTTGTGCTGTTTTCTCCTCCCAGGCGTCCGAGTTCCCCTCAGAGCTCATGGCAGGCGACAGCAAAGCACTTTGTGGCTGAATCAAACGGTGAGTGCAGTGCATCTTGTTTCTAAACTTCAGGTAAAAAGAGCTTCCCTGGGGAGTGGGAGGCGTGAGGGTTAATTGTAACAATCCATCCTAAGAGTTAGTTAGGAAATGTCTTTATAACTGTTAAGAAATTAGACTAATGACTTGAGTCTGTCGGTCCAAAGTGTATTTTGTTGATAGGCTCATGAATACTCTGATACTACTCCCTGCTTAATGCAAATTCTCATGTTATCTGCTCTCGGAGTCTTAACTTCCTGGGCCAAAGTGACTGATTAAGTTGGGAATCTTGGTACAATTCCTTAAATTCTGTGATGTGGGATTGTCTGTGCTATCAGTTAAAACAAGTGGCTGCTTTTAATCAAGTAATTGCTGCAAGCGGCAGACTGGCGCCTCTGAGCACTGACTTTACAGAGATCTAAGTAGAGATTGGACTGAGAATCCTCTCTCTACCCTTTCCCTGGAGCGTATGTTATTTTAATGTTCAATTTGTGCTTTTGAGAGCGAGTGTGTGAGCGTGTATGTGTTGCATCTGGACGCCAGGGTTTGCCCAATCTCTGAGTGTTTGGTTAAATGTTCAAACTGTGGCTTCCTCTCTGGCGCCAGTCTGTCCGGATCTCTGCCCTGTTAGCATTCTCCTAAATATGCCTCTTTTCAATCTCTTGCAGGTGTTCCACTGATGAGATTTTTTTTTTTTTGCACAAGAAAATGTCTACAAGATTTTTTTTTGAGGTGCTGAATTTATTTTTCAGCTGTATCTGGAGGGGAAAATCCACATCTAACTAAAAGGACCTTTTAAAATTAATAACGAAGAAAAAAAATCAAGATTGATCTTTATCCCCACCCCATGCTTCAAGTTGGACTGAACCTAGTTATTTATGAAGAGACTCTTAATACCCTTTCCCTAGTTGGAAGGCTTCCTTTATATACTATTCCCAACATGGGGAGCGAAACAAAATCTCACAAGGAGTTGCCCATTTTCAAGCAGACTTTGCCTTTTTTTACCAAAGGTGGAGCGTGAGTACCAGAAGGATCCAGTGTTCAGTTTATTAGGAAAGTCTGTGGTCAGAAATTACCTTTTTGACACAAACCTAGGACTGAATGCTGTGTATATATTTATATATAAATATATATATATATGAGTGAAACCTGGTGAACTCTTTAATTAAGAGTTTTCTTGTATAGTGGCAGAAATTTACGTTTCTGCAGAAAGTGTAATGATGTACTTAATCATGCTAAACTTTTTATAAAAGTTTAGTTGTAAACTTAACCCTTTTTATACAAAATAAATCAAGTGTGTTTATTGAACTGATTGCTTGTTATTCTTTGGGGACCAACTGTTTGCTGGCTTTGATTTGTTGTGTGTTATTTTTAAATACTTATACATTCTGTTATGGCTTTATCAAGTAAATTCAAGTATGTAGAGAATATAAAGAATAAAATTACCTGAAATGAATAATAATTCTTGTAACTTGGAAAATCTTATTTGGGTGTATAACCTAAACTTCTAACTGATTTGCCTGTAAACAGTGTGAAAGGAACAAGAAAAGTAATTTATTACAGAGGGGATGCTATTGACAAAGTGTTTGGAAATATGCACAAATGCAGTTAGTCCTGAGACATTCCCATGGAGTATTGCTTTTTTTTTGTCTGCTAGCCCTATGGATGATTCTGGTTTTTAGGAGTACTAATAGCCCATATATGTTAATTTGTTTAGAAGAATCTTAGAATTAACGGGTTGAGAGTGGTTATTAGTCCCCTAACTATTAAATTTTTCTAAGAAGGCTTTGAATGTGAGAGTTGGTGATGCGTTAACATGGGATCTACAATGATGAAGTGACTGTTGCCTTTCCACACTGGAATTTTCATGCTTCCATGCAATATTTCAATGAAATGGGGTTTCTAATCAGTTGCAGCAGCTTCTCTGTATGACTAAGATACTGAGAATTGAGCTAAATCGCTGTTGTGTTACTGATTAAACTTTGGCTGCTCCTAAAGGGACTCTTTCTCCATAAGAATTAAGTTTGAAATAGGAGTCTGAATTCCTGAAACCCAGTAACAGTTTATTTCTTCATTCTCTTTTTGCCCTTGGAAGCTATGCAATACCCCTTACTTTATTCAAGGGATGCTTACTGTATTCTGTGAATCCACTGTAATTGTCGCTGTGCATTAGATCAGTTCAGTTGTCATAAGACAGGGGATGCAGGAACTGTGCCTTATCAGATGACATTCTAATTTAAGCTTGCTTATAAACTTGCCTGAAATGGGAAGTGAGGTTCTGAGTCCTACATATGAACTGAGGAGAATCACTTGCATTAGGAACGAAGGAAACTCCACTGATGCATGGGGTAAGTAGAGCTCTGGCAGGCACTACACTTCGAGCCAGAGTTTCTGTGCTCTGGGGACTTGGAGTGAAAAGCAGGAGCCTCACCTGGGGCCAGCACCACTTTCACCAACGGACAGGTGGGTGGGTGGTGCTCTGGGGAGCAGCAGCTGCGTTTCCTTGCCCTTGACACTGAATCCATTCACACAGGCTGGGAGAAAGCCAGCTCTGATCTCTTAATACAGAAGCTGTGCTGCAGAAACGCACCCGCTCAGAGGATCAATGCAATCAGAAGACAAGATGGGTTTGCAAAGCCTCAGCTGGGACGGGGAGGGGGGAAGACACAGGGGACAAGAGCTGATCAGCTGCTGCTCCCCATGCCCCCCCCAGCCCAGCAGAGCTTAAGGAGATCTCTCGGTGCAGCACACGCCGGCTGTGCCTCCTGCGGCCGAACCTCGCCACTGTCCCAACATCCAGAGCCAGGATTTCTTCAGCTTCGTGCAATGAACGTTTAACCCTGACAGCCCAGTAGTAAAATATTTCATCACTGCAAATCAGCACGCCTCAGTCTCTAAAATACTCCTTTCCATGTATATTTTACCAAACTGAACAGTAGCAGTTTCAAGGTTTTAATCACAGTATTGAGGTCTTCATCCTTCCAAACCAGTAACAATCTAATGTAATCTGCCCTCCATTATTTTCTCAAAACTAATTTTTCACTCTATTGTACATTTTAAAGTGAGACCACAGTAAGCATCACTTAAAAACCACAGTTCAGTTTATGAAATTAAAGAACTGCAACAGTTACAGCATTGTAATTATTTTGAGATCAACCCCTTTAGAAACTGAGGCATCTGCACTTTGATATTTTTAAGCTGCAGGATGATTAACACATTTGTAGAATTAAACCAACTTCCTTATCATGCATAGCCAAAAGAGAAATTCACAATTTACAAGGCGTGGGGAGCTGAGCAGGAAAACAAACAAACATGTTTTTTAAAATGTAAATTAAGATAGAAAAAATTTTTCCTCTTTCAGGATTAACTAATTTATCGTCTCAACAATGCATTCCTATGATCAGAACCAGGGGCATAAGCTAGGTGCTCTACTTAGAGACCCACTCTCTGGTTTTGTTCTTAAGAATTTGTTGCTCAAAGATAAACAGTAAGGTCAAAGCTGAGTGCCCAAAGCCTTAACGCTAATTCTTGAAATTTCCTTGAAGATGTGGGATTTTTTTTTATCCTATAGCATTGTCATTGTCTCTCCAGAATACATTAGAAAAATGTGTTAAATTTTCACTGCTTTCCCTGGCCCACTGACTCCATCTCTCACCGGAGCTGCTGCAAGCAGTCCCACTGACTACCTGAACACAGATCATGGGAACCCATACTCAACTACGCCACAGCAAAATAGTTTTGGCAACAATCACATTTAAACGCTGTAAAATCTTTTAAAGTAGGCCATGCACGAAAGTTGCAAATGCATCTACAGACACTTGCCCACGGGGGGGGGGGGGGAGGGGAGAGCATCCAACGATGCTCCCCTCTAAAAGGAGGTTTCCAAACCTGGCTTTGCTTGTGTATCGCCCTTAACAACATGCAGATCAGCTCTTGATTTCTTCCCAAGTAATGAACGTGCATTGAAATGTCTCATTTGGAATTTCAGGGAACAATTTTGATATTATAAAGCATGTAATGCACTGCTGGTGATATACAGGAGTTCAGAAATCGCGTCTCACACACACGGGCGGTTGGAGTCGCTCCGGTCTATCACTGGGTAAGGGAAGCGCAGAGAGCAGACGTCTGGGGTTTGTTTACTCTCTCCTGGGAAAACAGCATTGTGTCTATTGCACCAAAAAGAGTCACAAGCCACCGAAAGACACAGTGCCACTATTTTGCCAGAATTATTACCGAGAAGGCGGACCCCAGGCTGAAACAGGCCGTAGCCGTGAGCTACCCCCTGCCCCGCCGGCGGGTCCCTCGGCCGGGCGGGTGCGTGGAGGGGCGCTGCCACCCTCCGGCCCGGGCGGGGAACGCAGGCCCCGCTCTCCCCGCCCTGCTCTCCCGCATTGCGAAGCGAAGACGTTTCTAAAAGGGTCAATCGCTCGATTCTTTGCATTTTTATACATCACAATCAGAGCACAGATCTTTCATGGACTATTGGAAGAGCACATTTTATAGTGGCATCTCGGAAATTATGTTTTAGCTACTTTAGCTCTGCTAGCTGGGAATTTCACTCCTAAGAAGTAAAGTGGTTTGCAAAAATCTGAAGAAAAAGTTGTATTAAAATAATAAATACTTTGCTTGTACTATTATGGGAAAAGCACCATTTAACTAGCACTAGTCTGTATTTGACTCCAGAAAATAAAGCGCGTTCTCTAAACAATCTTGTATATGTTAAGAATTCTCCTGTACAACAGTTTGCAGCCTGGATCAATTAATGAAATGTGGAAAAGATATAAAACAATTTACCAACTAGAATTATCATATTTGTGAATAAGCATCTCTTCCTGTTTACCACTGTCTTTGCTTACTTACATGCAACAAGAAATGTTTTACACAGCTTTTACTGGAAGCTGTAAGGAAGAGGGACAACAGAACACAACTGTCGCGTGACAGAAGACTGAGAGATCTACATCAACACTGGTATTGAATTTTATTCAGAAAAAGATTTGCACAAATGTACTCTTTAAAAGTACTGTTTTGCAAAAGGATCCGTATTTTCTGATTCTACAGATAAATGAAAATGTTTGATCTTTGAAATCAAATTTGTTTTACCCAGATTACCATTTTCCTCTCTAGAACAGCCATCTAAGTTACCGTGATTCTAAAGTGTACGAGCCAAATGCAAACACTATTTTGATAAAACAAAGCCTGTGTTGCACAGCAATACTCAATGTTTGTGTGAGCCCCTTGATACCAGCTACTCTAGAAGACAGCCCTTTACTTGTTCGCTATCCTGACAAGAATATGAGGAATGGATAATACATTATATGAAGTTATAGGACCTACCCAGATTTATGAAACAAAACTAACTTCATTACTTGCCAAAAAGTGTACGTTGTTATAATTTCCAGTAAATATCACCACAAATTACACCATGTCTGTAGCAATCGGTTTTATAATAGATCAGGTATTTCTACTTAAAACTACGAGCTTGAGCCAGCTCTTAAGTTTTACTACTGATGGCAGAACATCAGAAGCTCTCACAAAGCTTTATTATTATCATTATTATTATTATTATTATTATTATTTAAACAGAACTAGACTGTAAACCCACTGAAATTGTCTTTCATTTGGAAGACAACAAATTATTTCAATACTTACCGCCCTTCATTTGGGAAGACACGGGACCAGCAGCGTTGCCTCACTGAAGCCTACCTCGTGCAGCCCTCGCGCTGACAGCTGCAGTACCTGATGCCCAGGGCAAAGTGTGAGACCAGTGTTACGTGATGCTTCCTCCACGTGCTCTCTGGATCTCCTGTTCTCTGAGAGCAACTCACCTCATTTTTTTGATACGTATGTTCACCAGTAACTTCATACCCAGCTGTAACATATTAATGTACTCTTCCATTTGTTAAATGTAGGAGAAGAATATGTAGAGCAAGAATATGTAAAAAAATAAAAAGACCAAGAAAATGAACATGAACATATTTTTTAAGCTCAGATTAATTTTCAACATGAGTTAATATACAGAAATATAGAGATGGTAAGGTTATTTCAGAAAAACTGGTTAAGCTACATTTCATAAATTGGAAAAGCGTCTCACTTGTGTATTTCCACTTGTAAACATATGAAAAAACTATGCCACTGCTAGAGGCTTGCTTTTTTAATTAAAAAGTTTGTGTAAGGCACATTAAGTAAACCTCCCATAAGTACTTTTCAAAAGATGTATCAGTTAGAAGGCCAAGTAAATTACATGCCAAATCTATAAACTCAGCCTAGCTCTTGTTAAAAAGCAGTTTTACTGCACATGGGTGTTTCTACTCCACAGATACAAAGTAAGGTGCTACACACGTGGACACATGCTGTTTACTAATCCTTACTGATTCTCTTTTTGCTCACATTATCCCATCTTTGCTTTTACCGCTCTTACAGAAAAAGCTGGAAGTGTTGGTTGAACCTCATCCTGTATCTATTAAAACTTCACAGTACCTATAAATTTAAACTTCTAAATTCTGCTGTAAATCTGCTTCTTCAGTCACTCCAAAATTTTAACAGTTCCTTGGAGACTGAACTTTCTGGCTGAATTTGTTTGATTCACACACCTACCTAAGGATTTTTCTATCCCTCCAATCTAATTGGGTCTAATTTAGAAAAAAGCCATGGTTAGAGGAAAAAAAAAAAGCTTAATTTTTTCAAAGTTTGGATCTTTGTAATAAATATATACATAAAACCTGCATTTGATATGTACACACCACATTCAACATACAATTAGCAGTTTATTGACAGCATGATGAAAATTCTCATAATCTGAAACAGATTGTCACTAATACTGAATGGCATGTTATTTTTTGGCAGCTTTGAGTACTTGCTATTATTTTTATTACTATTTGAGAGGGCTCTGAGGTCAGCAATATTGTCCAAAAAGATAAAAGAAAGGTGGATGAATAGGATTTGCCAGGAGAAAGGAAACATTTATGGAAAGATATCTAAAGGCAGAAACATAGACCTGGACTATGACAGACCTGGAGGATGGCAGATTTGTGAGTTATAAGCCTAAAAATAACTGAAATTTTTCAAATGGAAAAAGAAACTCAGAAGCCAGGCATGAGTGAGAAAATTAAGCAGGTTTATTAGAGTTTCACTAAAAAATGTGAAGTGGCAACAACCTGTCACAAATTAATGGAAATGTGACTAAAAGTAGAAGAATGCAACAAGATAGATAAATGGTACAGAAAGAAAGAGTGATATCCTGAAAAAGGATACATCTGTAGTACACCCGGGAAACATGACTGCAGTATGTGAAGATGAACCTGTGCAAGCTTTCATCCTGTTAGGTTGGGTACGAGCACTAGAGAAAATTGTCCAGTACAGCCTTCAGCACAGGAGACAGCCATGGAAAACAGGCTGCACTGACATCTATATCTTCACAACCTGACTGCTCTCAATGCTTCGGACCACTGCTTAAGTCACACTCATCTGTGCGAGCTGACCTAACATCAGCAGACTACAGTATAGACGCACCCAAAAGCAGATGCTGGAGGGCTTCAGTGGAGGTATTCTTGAACTACCGCTTCACATAATCAATTACTGGATATCTGTCCTTATCTCTGAGACACTGTCACACTGAAATGTAGGACCTAAAGGTAAATGTAAGGTAACTGTGTGGCAATTCGATGTGAGTTGTAACAGAATACGGTCTCAAAAAACACTTGCAAACAGACCTTCAGATAGAGATGCCTCTTAAGTAAATGAGTATTTAACTAGGCAGCCTCTTATAGACATTCCCGAGTTTCCTGGAGAAAAAAAGAAACAAACCAAAACCCAACAGCTTTATAAATGTAATCCATTTCAAGTTTAAAAAGTACCAGTTTACTATCTCCTAGTCTCTGAACTATTGCTGAAATGTATTTTAAGGTTTTTTGATTGACTGATGGCTTCCACATATTTCTTAAGCACTTAATTACAAGTCAGGGAAGAAAGTCCATTTCATTTGATGCCTGTAAAGTTAGTGAATGATTTAAGGTGCCCATGAAAACACTTAACAGCTACAAACACGTCTTACCTTTCCATTCAAAGTTCTGGTGTTTAGCCAGCTTAAACAATTTATCAGCTGTTGAAGGTGATGAAACAGGGTTTTACTGATGTGGGGGGAAATAATGATCTCGTGGTTAAGACTTTGAGCTGGAGTTATGAGACATAGCTCTGATCCCAGATTTCCCACAGATTTTGTACGTGACCTTTGCAAATCATTTCACTCCTTCATGTTTCTATGCATCTGTGAAAATGGGAAACTTGGTTCTTTCTCTTAGGAATTCTTATGAACCAGCATGTCTGAAGTGGTATGCTCCCGTGCTACCTTTGTAATAGTAAACAGTGGCAGCAGCATTCTTGGGCACCAAAACTGGTAATTTATAACGTGAAATTTTACCTGCCACTGAAAGAACTGCCGGTCATGAATTGGGTGTTACGCAGCCTAGAAGCACTCCCAGACTATCCACTGCTTTTAGTATTCTGTTTTAAAGAGAAATTATCAGTACTGATAGGAGAGATTCCATAGCAATAGGCCAAAGAATGGTCCTGATCCTGTTGGAAGCATTAATGTAGATTTAAGCCCTAATTTTTCTTACGTTACTAAGTAAAAAAGAGCCGGGGGGAAGCATGCACACTGGGCGCTCACACATCTCTGCGTAAGGAAGAAGCCATTTCTTTGGGCCTGAATGTAGTAGATAAAGTAGCATCACTATGTAGATTATATTTTGCTCAAACAAGCACGCTAGATACACATTCCCTCTCCTTTCTTACAGTCCTATAGTAGTATAAAGACTACTTTTAGCAGACCCTTGAGGAACTGAACGATATAATGCAAACAGTTAAGAGACAAATAAAACAAGAGCCTGAATGACACTCTGACAAAAGAGAGACAGGGCATTGGATTGCAAAATTCCTTAAGAAGTTAAAAAGTAAGAAGGAAAGAATTTTACTTGGATTCTTGCAAGATGCATACATTTAAACATGGATGTTAGTAACATCGTAACATGGAAGCAAAAACCCAACACGGAGATAGGCTGGATGCAAGGTCACCGGGCAAAATACAGGATCACACTTGTGACTGGAAGCCTGGCCATCAAGGGCATGAGCGAGAAGCTATCAATCAGAAATGTAAAATACACTGGTTTGCTCCGCTGTTTGAGCTGGCAACCACTGTATCCCATACAACTGGAATCACAGAATCACACAGAATCACAGAACGTTAGGGATTGGAAGGGACCTCAAAAGATCATCCAGTCCAATCCCCCTGCCGGAGCAGGAACACCTAGATGAGGTTGCACAGGAAGGCGTCCAGGCGGGTTTGGAATGTCTCCAGAGAAGGAGACTCCACAACCTCTCTGGGCAGCCTGTTCCAGTGCTCTGTCACCCTCACTGAGAAGAAGTTTCTTCTCAAATTTAAGCGGAACCTCCTGTGTTCCAGTTTGTGTCCGTTACCCCTTGTCCTATCATTGTTTGTCACCGAGAAGAGCCTGGCTCCATCCTCGTGACACTCACCCTTTAAATATTTATAAACATGAATGAGGTCTCCCCTCAGTCTCCTCTTCTGCAAACTAAAGAGACCCAGCTCCCTCAGCCGCTCCTCATAAGGGAGATGCTCCACTCCCTTGATCATCTTTGTATAATCTGCAGTACGAAGTGTGATCTTTTGCATTTGAAATTCTATTTCTGCCCTTCTGAGGGGGAATTTTGCAACTCTTGCTCTTGCATGGGTATTTACCCCCAGGCCTACTCCGTCAGTGAATTTCCCAGGAAAGCAAATGGTTTGGCACATATTGTTTTTCCTTTGGAAGTCTCATCGATGGTGAACGCAGTGACAGCTGCTGCTTTAAACAGACTTTTGCTATGTTAAACCAAGAAGTGCAGACCAGAGTGGCAGGAGGTCATCTTATGAGTCTTCTTGTTCATTTATATTACTCTAAAGCTCTCCCAGTGAATGACATTCCAAAACTTTCCTAGGTAACACTAATATAAAATTAATTATTAGAAAATTTTTCTTTTCAGAATACTGCTTTTTTTTCACCACAAATTAGAAGCTGGTTACTTTGGGCTTCAGCAATGGAGCTTCTTATAATCTTTCTGTAACAATGTTTTACATACTAAGAAATTATATCGATTCAGCTTTCGTTCCTTAAAACTCAACAAATCCAACTCTGTCAATATTACATACCTGCAAGTCACATTTTCTAAATGTTTTTGCCGTTCTTTTCCAGTTGCTGACTAAAGGTGCTCATGTCTGGACACAGCACACCTTCAGCAGCAGGGCACTCCTCTCCTGGATTGTGTGATACTCCTATCAATAACAACACCCCTCAGAGACTTCTTTTTTTTCCCCTCTGCCTTCAACAGTATCACTTACCTTGTTGGCTGAATACTGGTTTACTAGCCACACTAAAACTCCATTGTCTTCTCCAGTATTTCAGTGGGTTATACTCCACTTTTTATTTGTGTATTTGATTTCACTTTCATAAGTCCAGTACTTTACACTTACCTTTACTGAATGACATCACATTAATTTACAGTCCTCTTTGTATCAAGCAATTCCGTCCTCTGGGATAAGGCAGGTTTAGACAAGAATAAACTTTGAAATTCCACCAAAAAAGTTGCTGATGAAAATACTCAGTAAAAATAGACCAAACAGACACCCTACTTTGACATGAGATAAATGATAATCACTTCAAGTTTACCTTTTCAAGCAGTCTGCTTTCGCTCCATTGCATAATTTTCTTAAGCTTCCATGATAGAAGTCTTACTGAAGTCAAACATGTCACATCTTCTGTATCCATCTTCTGCAGCCCAGTTACTCAGCCAAAGGAGGAAATTAGAGTAATTTCACAAGGGTCATTCCTGAAAACTCCATATTGACTATCATACTTGAGGTTTAAACACCTGATGAATAATAAAAGCTGGATGAATAAAGTTCTTGCAGAAATTAAAGTAAGGATGACCTGTAATTCCTCAGGCCCTCCCTTTTCCCCTTAAATATGGTTCCAGGTATTCTTCTAATAGCTGCACCTTGATGATACAGCTGTCTCTCCTTTTCTCCAAGAAAACTGATAACACTCTATAATTGTTATGACTGCATCCTTAGCTTCAACAGAAAGCATAGCTACTAAAATGACTTAAGCCAGTCAATGAAAGAATGCTTAAACTACTATCTGGACAGAAAAACTGCTGGCATGCTGGACAGGTCTAAATGTTCTGAACCTTCTGTTTCTGATCTCAGAAGTTTTCTTTTTTTTATAGTCATTATTAATTTCTTAGGATTATACAATTCCTCTGCATAATTTAGCTTTGTAAGATCACTGGAGAGAAGAAAAATACATTCAAAGGTAACCCCCTGGTGTTGTCCTTAAACAAGCCGAACACTGATGTGAAGTCAACTTGAATTATTATTCTGTTTCTGCCTGGTTTTCTTCAGGGAGCATTAAACAGAAAACCTTACAGTAGCTAAACATGAATGCATTTTGATGATGTTTTCTTAAGAGTATTTTCAAATCCAAATAATTCTAAGGTATCTTAATTGAATAAATTTCAGTGCTACATAGCACCAATTTGGAAGATTTTAATGACTACCTTCAGTAAATTTTTCTTTCTGAAATCTCTTTTCTTTAGCTGTGATTTACTTTCTTAGAAGTGTTGTTCATTTACATACTTATATGGTAATTGCACATGCTCCCAGGCAGTTAAGAATTTTCAGCCTTTGCATTATCCATGGCATGTGTTCACACCACATCCTCAGCTCATACTCAAGATAGAGGTGCTGTGTCACCTCAGTCCTGGCTCCACTACAGAAATCCAGAGTTTGCAGAAAGACTTATCCTTCAGGGTAACCTATGAAGCTTTTTCCTCCATTCTAAAATGTGTATTTCAACATCTCCATGCATTACCCACAGTAACCTGGAAACGGGTGTCCAACTCCTCCTACTAAGGCTGACAGATCAATCTTACAAGCTTAGTGTTATCTCCTAGATATCCATGTGATGGCATAACTCTTGCTGAATGTTGGCTCAAAGTCTGCTGGCTTTGCTCTAAGCAGGGAAGAGCTTGAGAACTATCTACAGCAGAGACTCAAGGGTTGTCAGAGTTCTGATGAAGCGTGCCACTATGACTGAGCAGGTACTACTATAGACACGTCATATATCGTTATCATTTTCAGATAGCTCTGCTCAGCTATTGACATGATCCTGTAAAGACAAAAACACCTCATCTTAACATCCTGGTCATGGAAGAATGGCCATGTATGGGAAGTTACATGAAAATTACATTCCTTAGGTACAATAGAATCGTCTGGGAAGAGGGAAAACTATAGGACTTCATGGACGCTTTATCCAGAAAAGTGGAAGTGGCAGAGAGAGCCCCAAGTGTGGATTTCACATGTTCTCCTGAACTATGCTACAACCTGAAAAGACAACATTGGCTTTCATGATTACCTTAACTCCACTGAGGTTCTGTCCTGCAGTCCTAGTCCTGATCATTACCTAGTTTGTCTCCGTTGGTCGTCCTCACTGCAAGCAATCTAATTAAACCTAGGGAACCTTTGAGAATACTGCATGAACGCTGCAGTTGGCGCACCAAGTCAATGTGGAGCAATGGGATGCCTGGGCTGCTTTAGCTCCAACAGAAAGTCCAAACACTGGACCTTTAGCCAAGAGACAGAACAGACAGGAGGCTTCATAGATAACTCTCTCATAGAGCCTTTTCTGCTCTTAACAAGGACCTCCCCCCTTAGCACAGGAACATCAGTACTCTAACACTGACAGACATCCAGTATTCACATTGAAACAGGAAGATTAAATATACTAGGATAGGCAAAGAATTATTCATCAGATCAGAAAGAGATGCTATTTTGAGATTTGCTACTGACAGAGCATAAAAATCTGACAATGTTATGTGAGAAATCCCAGAAACGTGCCTACTTAATTTCTGATCACAGACCTGGGAACATACTGAACAGGGGTTAAGGTTAAGGACACCTTAGGAACAGAAAGTTCTGCTTCTTACATTAAAGAAAAAATATGCATTGAAATAAATCAGAATATATAAATATGCACACAAAATCCAGACAGATAAATCAGTATCCTGTTCCCAATCATGACTCAAGTCATCCACCACACATTTAAAGCACTCAGGAGAGCAATGGATAGATGAATATGGTGTTTAACGTATCAACACCAAGGACTTATATACTGTAAAGAGTAGACCTTGTACCACACTGTACACTGATACACTTCGGCGTTGTCAGTTGTCACCTGAACGTGCCATCTCCGAATGCGAAAGACAAATGCCCAGCATGTGTCTCAGACACAAGTTTTGAGACTGATGAACAGAATTTCCTCCTCTTCAGTCCAAGTATGTCTCTCGGAACTGATGCGTTATGGTCTGGTAATGAAAATATATAGAAAGAGACAACTTTTTGCATAAAGCGGCTGAGTTTCACTATCATAGTCAGGGATTCCTCAACTTCTACAAGTACACCACACACAGTTCACAGCCAGACCTCAAAATAGGTGCTGATAGATATCAAAAACCCAAACAAACCAACCCCAAAAAAGTCCTACGGTTGTTTTTTTAAGGTATTACAGAAAGAACAGAAAGGAGCTCATCATAGTAGGAGGATGAGTGTCCAACTACTTCATCCAACTTTTCACACCCTGAAATGAATCCTGAGGAGAAAAATCTCTGATGGGTTTCTTCTCTCCCCACCCTCCCCTAAACTCCAGGGGGAAATTAAATGCGGGTGATTATTTTTGTCTACTGGCCTTTAAAACTAAAAAATCCAACCGAAGAGCCATAAAGTAGTTTATAGAACCTGAGCAAACTGTTCTTACGCTTTTAGAAGCCATTCAGTCATTCAGGCAATGAAATCCTGGTCCATCTCAGATGAGCTACCATCACTGTCGGTCTTTGCTAAACAATGACTAGTCCAAACAAAAGTAACCTGCATGGTTTTCTGAAAGTCCAAATATTTTCAAGGATAAGAATAAAATAACAGTCCCCTTCATATACTGGAAAGTAAGAGAAATGGGACTACTTTCCTGAATTTGAATTTTAAGCATAAATGCCTTCTCTTGCAAATCTAGGATGAATCACCATTATACTTTCTACCTGGTAGTAAAGTGCACGTACTGTAAATGCAGCAAAATGAGTTCTATGGTTCCCAGTATTACAAAGAACCTACCAGGTGCTTAAAGAAACTACTGCACAGAGAGCCCTGAAAGTTGATGTGAGGACTGCGGGACAAAAAAAAATAATAAAAAAAAGATAATTATTGAACACTGTAGCCACAGACTACAAAATTAGACTGGTTATATTAGCATATAAAAAGATCTGATGGAGCTGAGCTCGTCTGTCATCAGATGGAAGAGAGGCAGAAGGTAGCACAGATGGTGAAGACAGAGGAAATTATTCATGGTTCCTCACCACACCTTGAAAGGAGCTACAGAAAAGATGATGTTGAAAATTAAGACCAGAAGGCATCCAGGAACAACAAAATCTCGAAACCCTTCTTTATATTCCAAGGGTGTAAATATGTCCTGAGGTTAAACAGGCTTATGGTTTGAGGATTTGTCTTTCATTTTACAGAAAATGAAAAAATGAAGATTTCTTTTTATCTTTCAGAGTAAAAACATTCTGAACACCTAGGGTTGGCTCTTGAGTCTTTAAACAAATGCAGAATCTCATAAATCCTGGCATACTAGATCAATACTCGTGAATTTAAGTCTTCAAAGTTTGTTTTTCTTTAGGTTACTTCAAGGCAAGAGCTAAACCGTCCTGTACATTACACTACTTGTAGTGCCATTCAGACCTGCAGCATCAAGCATAACTCAGAGGTCCATGAGGTCATCCTTCCTAAGTGCAGCCCTGAAGTTCTTCTAGAATCTCAAAAGACCGCTTACAAAGCAGACGACAACTGTACTCTTTATCTTATGAGCAAGCATTGCCTGATCATTTATTAGAAATCATTGTAAGGAAACCAAGAAGCAGATTTTTTCCCCCACTACCTAAGTCTGAAGGTTCTTTCCACTGGCAGATATAAACTAGTGCATTTTTTATAGATGTGCCCATTACTGTCCACAACAAAGATATTAGATAAACTATATTTTAAAACCAGTTTTGTGGACTGTGGATATATATATGCTGTGAGTTTTCCAGGACATGAGGAAAAGGATGAAGAGAAGTTAAGAAAAAATTGATGGCAGAACCTAGACCCTACCTTGGTTGTAAAACCTTCCTAGGGTAAAAAAAAAACTAAAGAAAAATCCCTACTCAAGCAAAAAGCACGACCACCACACTGGAACAGCATTTTCTGCCATTGCTGAGGTGGGAAAAATTACAGCGTACAGCAGTTCTAAGATTATGATAAAAAAGCTTAAGAGAAGTTAAGTTACACCATCAGCAACCAAAGCCCCAACTACCTGAGGTGGTGAGGCAGAGCTGAAACTGTTCCAGGTATTTTACGTGATGCACTCAGGCACTGAACACAGTGAGCACGGGCAAGACAGGACATACACGTGTGCATGTCCAGTAAGAACAAGGGAAAGCAAATATACTTTGTCCCAAATGACTGGCATGCCAAAGACAGCTCAAAGGATGACAAACAAGGCTGCAAGGTTTACAGGCAAATAGGAAACATAGAGAGGATGGAAAACAGAAATGCTGAGTGATGACAGAAAGCTAACTTAATGGTAATCCGCAGTTTAGATTTCAAGTCTTCTCATGCTTTAAATGAACATCAAGTGGGCCTCTGATATCAATAAAAGTCCAATTTAGCTGGCAGATGAAAGCTCAGGACTCAATTTTTGACTCTCCTAGAAAACACGTATAATTCTGTATTCTACCACTGCTGAGATGGGAAAGGATTTTTCTGGTATCCAAAATGAGGCCAGCAAAATTTTGCTGCCTCTCTAAAGTACTATGACAAATTCAGAAAGATTTGAAGGTGCCACAGTAAGTAAACTGATTCAAGAATATGTATTGCCTTTAGCCAAACACAAACCATCCAATTCCAAAAAAAGAACAAAACCCAAACCAAAACAACACAAAAAAGTTAAATCTCTACCGATTGCTTCCCTGTAGTTTAATTAGTGAGGAAAGGCAGTAAGGCATCACAGAATTTCCATTTTAGTTTTACTGTTCCCCACGGTCAATATTTTATGCCTGTGTTTTTATTTCTAGGTTCCAGGGACACATACAAACCATTCAAACTTTCTTCTTTTGTTTTGTATCATGAGAAATCCTGGACACAAATAAAATCTTGCAATATACCACTATTATTTTCTCCTCCCCTTCTCTTTCACAAACAATAAACACGTCATTCTCGAGTAATGATACACAGACACTCTGGTTTCCTTACAAAGATAATTCTGCTATCTAGGTTACTTCTGTAAGAAGTAACCAGGATACGCAGTATCAGTACTTGGAGACTTGGAAGATGGATGAACGCTGTGCACTAAGAGTTCACGTAACAAAAAGTATGTTGCTAGAATCTCATCTTTAAAATAATTATACACTAACTCTTAAACACAACCTTTTGTTACATAAAACCTCAAACAATCTCTCAACTTTTTATTTTTCTTTTCTCCAGAAGACCATGTTCCAAAAAATTCCAAGGGTTCTTTTTTTTCCTTTCCACTTCAGTAGATGACCTTAAGATATACTAAACTAAGAGAAGGAAATTGGCCACCAGCCTCTCTTTTAGAAGTTTATTCAGTGTCACTATCATAACAAAACATGTTTTGGGGGAAAAAAAGAACACCTTTTAACGCTTTTTTAAGGCCCAAACATTTAAGTGTTGTGAGTATCAGTCTTACTAAGGAACTACAATCACGACCAGCAAAACATTGCTAAGAACCTGTAGCTCTGAGTCTTTCTGGAAGGCAGGGCATACATGTCTAAAACAAAAGTTAACTAAAATACTAAGTGCATCACAGGAGTCGCTCCCGCGGATGAAAATACAAATGTTAGACTCAAAGCTCAATAAAAGAAGAACACCTCCTCTATCACTAGTCTCGTGTTTTACCACAGAACTGAACCATTACGGCGTCAGCAGCTGTGCTAAGCTGCATTGAATACATGCCTCTATTAGACTTCCATGAGAAGACTTTAACAAAGCAATCATAAGCAACCTAAGGTCAATGAAATAAAATGAGAAACACATGACAGCCAATAAAAATAAGCTTTTCATCAGCTTTAAATTGCATATTGACTTCTAGAACCTGCTTCCACTGGTTAACCAAAGGGCAGAACATGCTGCACGCTCAGTTTGCATGACAGACATCTTTAATGAAAAACTTAACTGGATGTTAAATAGCTAAAATAATCTTTTTAAAACAGTTTGACGGGTCTCCATGTGAGAATTAGTCTTTTAGAAAATTCTAGTTCTGTTTGAAACATGGTTTGATATTATTTATACTTTGTATTATTGAAATTTTTGGGCACCTACTTCCCTGGTTTTTTTCCTCCTTTTAGTTGAAATTCAGAAACCAGTGAGAACTCATCAAACTCATGAAACTGTTCTAAATACCCATCAAGAAAGATTCTAAGTGAAATTATCCCCATCCCGCCCTTAATACTGATGAAATTTGCCTTAATAATGGTAACCAAAATCTAGAAAATACAGTACACAAGGGTAACAGAAAACACTGTGTAAGGTTAGCACAGTCTTTCCAGTCTTCTCTGTGTAACTGGAATTTGAATTTTGCTCCAAGTTCTCCCCACTACAGCTATAATTTGGCACAGAAAAGACCAGAACCCTAACCGCAGGCTTTATTTTACACCAATTAGCACATTGTATTTCTCTCACGTGTCTGAAAATTCACTACTAGGTATTAACACTTCTGTTTTACCACAGCTGTGGCTTTCATTCAAGAGACCTCAAATATCCAGGTTACACTTACTTTATCAATTTCTTAGTAATGTATTTAGAAACTTAAAATAAACCTTTCACAAATGATAAAGCTATCAAGCATCAAGGCCACAGGGTGCAATATGCTGGACTATGACATGGGATCCTCTGTCTGTGTCTTGTGGCTGTACAAAGCACTTCCCATATTCTTACCACGACGTCCAGAAAGCTTCCCATGAGAGCTACAAAGGTAAAAAACTCTCGAGGCTTTGAGGATTCTGTGGACAGAAGTGAAGAGCAGAACCCCAGACCACAAGAGAAACCACCTGTTTTCAGCATACTGTATAAACCCATACTAAGTGTGTCCCAGGAAAGCTTCCCAAGATTATGTAACAAAAATTAATATATAAAAAAATGAAAAAAATTAACAGTATATGAAAAGAAAACTTAAGAAAGCCAAGGACTGAAAACTTACCACCACCACCTATATGTATTCTGCTGCACGGGCAAAGTCGTACAGGGTGATCAGATATCCCAGACTGACCAGGACAGGCACAAAATAGTAACCTTTTCCCAGAATCTCCACAAGTTTTACTAGATCATTATTTTGTTGCAAGTTTTACAAGTGGCATGCAAGAATTTCCCTCCCCCCCTTCCTCATAAATTGCAACCCTGGAAAAGGTGGCAAATAGCCATAAGGGCCTCACATAAATCGTGGAATGTTACTTGCATCCAATTTTTCCATTCAAAACTGATTTATTTTCACCCTACCATGCAAACATAGCCAGGCATCAGAACAAGAGGACAAGCCAAACTCTGCTCTTCAGATTCAGTTAGGCAAAGCAGCGATGGTTTCAAGTTCCTGTAGTGTTCAGTCATCCAGAATTAGAGTGGATACATAAACTATCAATACAAGGGTTCTGGAAGGTGGCAAGCACCAGAAATAAGTTTGCAGTTGTCTTCTGTTTTATACTCTTCCTTCACTTCCATTCTTCATGGAACTCTTGGGTTCCATGATTCCCACAGGTCACAGAGCTAACATTTAATATTTCAACACTGGAAATTGTTTATGGTTTCTTAACTCCCAGAACTGTGCAACAAACTAAGCTGGCCAGTAACCATAGCAACTGTGGCACAGAAAAAAACAAGTTTCAGCTATGAAAGTGCAGGATATTTTTAATTCTTGTAAATGCTATTCTTTCATATTCTACATGTGAAAAATTCATTCAAATGTAGAGTAACTAACATAGATATCTACTATGTACTAAAAGACACTTCTTACTAGCATGCTGTATTAAGTACTCCATTTCTGTCTTCTGTCTCTTTTTCTCTCTCCCTTTATGAGAGTACTACACTTTCTTGTTTGCTTATGAACACTTGTATGAAAAAATTATAACGATGCTTCAGTGGAGAACAAAAATGTGCTCTGTCTAGTAATTTTTATGCAAGTAGATTCTAAGTGTCAGTTATATTTACACAGAATCACAGAACGTTAGGGAT
>NW_010177635.1:0-5189 GCF_000695765.1 Mesitornis unicolor
TGCGCTTCTAAGCGCATAGGTAGAGCGTATAATATATTACAAGGACTCTTTGCTCTTTAACCTATTTCCTCAATACTTTTTATGTGCAAAGACACAGCAGTATATGCCCAGAAGATTTACAGCCTCTTTTAGTCCAACACCAGGTCCATCACCCTTGTTTTTCAAGGGAGAGGGCAAGCATGGGCCTGAGGAGGAGGATTACATCTGCTCATATCAGACGCTCGTCTGATCCTCCTTCTGCTAGAATAATAGCAAGTCACCAAGCATCAGAAAAACCGCAAAAGGAGCTGCTTAATCATTTATTCTAAAAAATAATATAAATTTTAAATGAACTGAGCAGATTTGGACGTCTGGTTCAAGCAAAAAAACGTTTCTTTAAATGTCTCCCATGTGTGTTTTCTAAGAGGCGCTCCTGCTTTAACAGTAAAAGTGCTTATGAAACTGCCATTATAGTAAAGTTGTGCTGAACTAAAGAATTCATTTTTGCTGCTGCTGAAACTTCCTGCCATCGTTTACTACTGGGGTATGAATATGTATATCGGAGTCTGACCACTTGTCAAACATTTTGAATGCCCATGTCACTAATTTCCAAAGTTGGCAGTTTCAGTGAAATAAAAGGAACAAAGTGTGCTGTGTACCAGCAATAAAACTCTGCACTGAGAGCCATCTGTCAAGGCCTTAAACTTCTGGCCAACCCCTAAATATAGTCCACAAGCACAATATTTGCATTTGTTTTTCTCTTAACTAACCTATTATTTCTTTTTCCCTCTGACCCTTTTTTCTGTTTTGATTTCTTCAAGTATAACAGTACTCCCAAATAGGAAAAGCAAATGGAAAAATTGCATAAATGCAAAATATTTTTCATGGCTGTTTAACAGGTGTACATATAGAAATAACAAAACTGGATATTAAAGAAAAGAAAATACATTTTGAATGTGAAGATGTGATATTCTGTCCTCTTCTGCATTTTCATTTTGAAATGATGATGTGAATTAAACTTGTACCAGCTGTCCTGACTCTGAGTTCCTAGTTTTTATGGGCCAATGTTAAATATTAATATAGTTTTGCATTTACTTCACTGTGGTTTTAGAGCAAACATAGCCTCCATGGAATGTTTTAAAGTGTTTTTAGGCTTTCAAAGGCCTAATCTACCTTCCAGGAAGGTCAAAAGGAATCTCTGTGTTTTCTGGGATGAGGCTTGGAGCAGGAGCTCAGTAAGGCCTGCGTGGTATGTCAGCTGTCCTCAGGTGAAGCGGACAGAGAAACAATGCATCTGTCCTGTCAGATCTGCAGGAAAGTCACATTTGGTAGGAACTGCTGAGTTAATGTGTCACAGCTCATATGTTGATTTTGCTAATTAATTCACCAGCTTTGAATAAAAAGAGTTCTGAAAAAAAGTCCTTCTGATATAAATATATTTTGGATACTAAGCTACTGCAGGAACTGCAGAGATACTCTTTGGGAGGGCAGGGGGAATGAGAGGTTCCCAATCCAGAGGTATCCACAACATTTTGACCTGGGTTTATTGCTCCTGTGTTGCATCTCTAGTGCCTCGATCACGATTAGAAGGTTTGTCTTTGTGTCCCCCTTTATGAAGAGGCTACTCTCTGCCCCTCTTTTGTGCAAGCTGATGGCAGCTGTGCAGGATCCCCACCGAACAAGCACAGTTCCCCTTCTTTTCATTTGAATCCCAGATTGTCCCAACCTGCAAGAAAAATCCTGTAAGGGCTGAAGTATTTGCTTGAAAGTGCATATGTGGTTGGTTTATTTTTGCGCGAATAAATGGCATTTCACTCACTCGAGTGAATTTATCTCACTTGTGCCAAATAAAAATCAGAGGCAGATTTTGGTCCTGCTCTTGCAAACACAGCGAACCTTGAAAGTTTGAGGCAGTTTTCCTATGAACTGCTGAGGTCTGCACTGACTTCTTTGGGCTTATATTTTGCTTTCATCAAAATATGGATGCAGTTTACCAAGTGTGATGTGACTCTGGTGGAGATGAACTGTATTCTTCTGACCCAGAGAGATAAAACCCTTTGCTCTGCTCTCCCCATGTAAAGGTTGCATCTGTGTAACAACATCCTTAAAAAAACTCTGAGATGTCAGCAGATTCATTTGCATCTATTTATGTTACTTACTTTAAACTAAACCCACAAATAATTAGTACAGGAAAAAAATGTCTTAAAGACTGTAAGTGAACATCCTTCACCTGCAGTTTGAGGACATCAAATGCTAGGAGGACCTCAGTTTTAGACTGTATTTTGTTGGGAAACATTCTTGCAAAGAACCCATGCTGACTTTATTATTTATTCTTAACTGAAGCCTTCCAGCTTCCAGGTGATGTGCAATTTTTCTTACATGACCTCTGAAATCACTCAATTCATGTCCGCAGTCATTACCTCACTTCTGCCAAATCGATTGATTGTAAAAACAGATATTAAACTCTTCTTAAACGGATTCACGGTTCCTACTAATAATTCTACTGCACTGGGTTCTCTGAGTTTGGGCTTTTTTTTCTGTGATACTATGATACTTTTGGGGTTCCTTTAAAGTGTAAAACAACTCAGTAACCCATGAAGCTCTAGCATGACAGACAATCTTACTAGCATTTCAGGTGGGCACTACTGGTGTCAGTAAAGCCCTGGGACTTTGGCTTGGCCTCTAGATTCCAAGCAGAGACTGGATGTCCCAATACTCCTAAATAATTGCCCACTAAATAATCTTAACTAGGGTAATGATAGACTCATCTTATATCTTACTTGATGCAATTGTCAGGACTGGTCATTTAACTCTGGCTCTTCATTAAGTATTGTCTTGAATTTCAAAGAACATAAAGGCTAAATTGAGTTTCCAGCTTCTAAAACCATCCTGGTGCAAGCAGATTTCCCTCTTACCATCTAAACTGCAAACCCTTTAGCAGCATGAGCTGCTTCATTAAGCACATAAGGACTGTGCTGAATAAAGCCCTGTACAGATGCTCTCTAAACTACATCTGTATTCTTGACCGCTTGTTGAGAAAGCCCTTCCTGCAGACGCCTTGCAGGGAGAGCCACCTGCCAGGCTACACACATCCCTGTCACCTGCCAGGCCACATGCATCCCTGTCACCTGCCAGGCCACACACATATCCCAGCCCGGAACAGCTGGTGGGAGCACTGGGATGTGCTCCAGCCTCAGCCCTGTGCCCCAGGGAGACTCCCAGTGCGTCTACGCTCCTCCTCTGGCTGCAGAGCCCCATCCTGCATCAGGAAATTAAGACAGACCTGTGAAACTCACAAAGCGTGTTTTTGTTGGTTGCCTGAAGGGAACATGGGCTTCTTTTCTTCTTATTTTTTTGCTTCATTTTCATCATCCTTTCATATCTGGGAGGGAGGGATCGTTCAGGACTCCTTTGGGTTGGGAGGTGTAGGCTCTGACAGTCAACTTGTTATTATTTATTTCTGAAAAAATATTTCTGAAGTGATTCATTATTTCTGATATGATTTGTGATTTATTTCTGAATAAATATTTCTGGGATTTGACCAGCACGACATTGTTTTTCACCCTGGTCAGGAATATCACTGTGTTTTCTGAAGTCTCCCAGGAATACTTGAGGGTCAAGGTTATGTGGGCCAGCTATTAAAAGCAGCACCTCTTATGCTTGCCACCAACTAACCCATTGAGAAAGTCAATCACAGCTTTTGGAGAAAAATGTAGAAGTCAGGCTATCTCAGCCTACTGGCTGTCAAAGTAAGTGAGATTAGTCATGCAATAAATGCCTCAGGGTTCACTCAGGAAGTAGGATGTTGGGCTTCTGATACATATGTACGCATGTTGCAGTAATGTTCTCTTATCTGAGATCTGTGGCACTGCTAGGTGGTGAAGTTAGGTTCAGCCTTCAGAAATCATTATTCTCCTTCTAAGGCATCCAGAGCAGAAGATATTTTCAAGCCAGCAATGAAGCTATCCCTGTTCAAGGGACGTATTATCCCAGCCACCCATGTCTATCCTTTAGGAGATTAGTCTTGGCTTACGTTTGAACTCCATAGAGACTATGTCATGAACGGTGAAGATTTACCTACATACAGTAACTTGCGTGCCCTGAATGTATCTCTTCCATACAACCACAGTGATGCTCTCTGCTCTCTGTCTCTACATCAGGCGCACACAGAGCCATCAGGAGTAGAAAAACAAGGACAGATGACTACAAGAGATAGGAACTGGTGATCTTATGGGATGTGCAATTACCCTTCCTTTGCTCCAGCTGTGGCTAAAAATAGCCTGTTTTATGGCTACCAGGCAAGGTTTTCTGAAGAGGTATTTATTTTGCTTTTAAGGCAGAAGTTCCTGTGCTGTTGAATTCAGAAACAAATTCTCCAAGCAACATTTCTCAATTCTGAAAAAAAGCCAAGCCCCGGTAATTACGCCACCAACAGTGAGAGCCAGTAAAATCCTAAAGGAAAAAGCCAAAAAGAAACTATAAAAATGACCATTTTGTTTTATTTCTAACAGCTATTTTCAAAGCACTGAACAAGGAGAAATGTTTTGACAATCAAAAAACAATTTAAAAAAAAAACACATTTTGACCACTGTTTCACCAGAAAAGTGTTAGGGGTGCAGTCTCTAATGAAGAGTGCCACAGAAAGGTCAGAGGAGAGAAGCAGCATCAGTCAGACCTGCTTTGCTTTGACTTTTGACTTCTTTTCCCTTGCAACAGAATTAATGACCAAAACAAAGTGAAAGGATACGAGAGAACATGGCATTTGAGCGTAGAAAGAAAATGTGATTGCCGGGGAATGAGGACAGCAGTTGGTTTTCGCTCTCACTGAGAAAAATAACATTTGAACATTCAAGAATGCAGTATTTTTTGGCAAAATAAATGCTGCTATGAGGGCACCATTAAGTAATTAATCTTTAATTAACAGAATGCCTAATAAACATATGCCTAAGTTTAAATATATACAGATTCCTTTTTTTAATTAGTATGAAACTTAAGCATAACTGACTAATAATTTATAAATAAATCTGCAGATGGACTGGTTGTAGAGTGCCTTAGGCCTTAAGTAAGATATATTCTTTACAGAACCATGGGAGAACTACTTATATAGGATGTATTAATATCTAGCTCTATTCCATGGTTTTTAACACATCCAAGGTCTACACAAATAACATATTAGCGATGGATCCTTTGGATCTAATAATAATAACATA
>NW_010177636.1:0-13336 GCF_000695765.1 Mesitornis unicolor
TTTTATTTTATTTTATTTTATTTTATTTTCATGGATTACATTAACAACATTTCGAAGTGTAAAAACTTTATTTTTGCTAGTATGAAATAATGAGATTCTTCAGACTTACTTTAGGTCATGCACTATTTTATGCTGTTCATTGTGTAGAAATATTTGCAATGTATTCTGGAAGTGAAATAAAGAAAACACTCCTTTACCTGAGCTTAGATTCTTACTGGATTTATAACAAGTATTAATCACTTTTAAGACATAAGAAGTATTACTTACTACAAGATTTAATTAAAAGAAAGGAATTAGAGGGGATGCTTTCAAAGGCATCTGGCCACCTCAGTCCCATGAGCTTACAGTGGAAAATTTGGCAGCTAGAGTACCTTACTAAATTGTGCTTTGAGACTCTCTCCTTCACTCCCTTTCCAACAACACGATAAACGTGAAAGGTTGAATGGCTTCACTTGAGCTTTTCAAACCTTTTGGACCTTAAAGATCTGAAATGACCTATGCTTTCGCTGCTGACTTTACTCAGGGCAATAGATTTGTTTACTGAATAGATTGGTTGTTCATTTACTGGGTGTTTTTTTCCTTGGTTTGTTTGTGGGGTTTTTTTTCCAAAGATGTATGCTGGTTTGCACTGGTGAACTTTTTTTACAGTCTAGAAGAGAATTATTAGGCATTTGCATAAAGTTGACAGGCATTGACTTTACTTTCTTCAGAAAAATGAACTGCATCAGATCAGTTCTGTCATCTGAAACCATGTTTTCATTAAAAGTTAGTAAATGTTTTAGATGTTTAACAGGGTTGCAAAGTAGGATGTATTACAGATATAGGGTATATGCAGAGAAATACAGCTGTGTGGAATTCCCCCAGTCTGCTGTGGTTACCTAAAAGGTTTTGATATTTTTCTTTAAGTGTTAATTTTAAGTTATCAATTTGTACACGTTTTTCAGCCTTTCTGATGGCTGTTTTTTTGCTCTTGGCTATTGACAAAAGCAATGAAAGTTTTTTTAAGGTATGTGCTTGCTGATATGATTCATCTCTACCACTAGTTATCCACTAGTGTTCATCCAGCTCATGCATACAATGGTGCAGTTTTGTTGTCTTTTGAGATCTGTATATCATGCAAATCATATACCATGTTTAGGAAACGACTTTATTTTTACTCTCTCCATCTCATTTCTCTCTTTGACTCTTTGGAAGCTTCCAGGGCTTTCTCCTTTAGCAATACAATAAAAGCTCATTACTCATGGCTCCTTCATGAATGTTTTTTAATGCTTCAGAAATCAAACAATCAAACTGGTTACATTAATTAGCTAGAGGAAGGAATGCTGATGGTAAGTGAAATTCATAAATATTAGTTCAAAAGAACTGTGATTCAAAGCTTGAAACTTAGGTTACCTGCTTTACTATGGCAGGTAAGCTGAAACTGTGAAAAAGGCAATGGATCTGGAAGGGATATCTGCTTGTTGCTCTCATTCAAACTGGGGTTTCCAAACTAAATACAACCTGAACCTTCCAGCTGCTTAAAAGGGTCCTTTACAAGATATATTTCTAGACTAGCTGAGTTATGGCAGTTTTATTCAGCAAATGTTGCTACTTTTCCTTTTTAACTCACACCTGTTTCCATTGCCATAATTTGTATGAGAACATGTAATTATAGTATTGTTGACTGAAAGTGTGTCTGTGTGTGTGACTGTGTGTGTATTTCAACTTTGTGAAACATTTTTAGATTTACTAGGACTTTTGTCTGCTTCTCTAGTTCAATTTCTCTGCTCCATCTATTGCAAAATGAAAGAACAAGTGAAACACTTCAGAGAAGAATTGTGTCTTAGATATCTAGGTTCTGTAGTGTGGTGGCACTTGAAGTTCAGGTGAACCTGAAGTTATTACAGTCATTAAAACAAAGGTCTGATCTTAATGAGAATTGTTAAGTATCAGGACTTTTGTGTTATCTTGGATAAAGGAGAGAGGAAATTTCTTTATGTTGAAAAAACCCATAATCTTGGTGTAATAGAAGAGGGTCTGTACTCTTTTATTTTTTTTTTTAAACAGAGTCATCTAAGGCTTAGCTTCAGGAAATCATGCAAGCAATCCATCCAGGGAAAATCTGTACTTTTATGTGAAGGATGGTTTTATATATTCTACAGAACTTGTCCTTTTATATAACACTCTATTTGCCTGGCAATTATATTTGTTCCTTGTTAGTGTATTGCAGTGCTTGAAATGTAACTTTATGTAAATATTTATGTAATTCCTTTGTCAGAGTGAGAGAACATGAGACATAAAAATATCTTGAAACTGAAAAGAGAGATTTTACTTTGCTACTTTATGTTTGGAAATATATCTTAATATATAATATTCCACAGTGTATTAAGAGAATTTGATTAGTTTCCTGAAGGTCCTCTACTCCCAAGACATCAGTGGTCAACTTACTACTGTTAACTTTCTTAGTATGAAGACTTCTTGGTTTTCAACAGCTTTTTTGAGTGTTTATGTGATACAGGTGGCTGAGGTGTTTTAACTGTATGGGCCTGAATACTTATCATCAGTGGTGTTTTTGAGATTGCAAAACTCAAAAGCAAATGGATAAGCAAACTGCTGAAACCTTGTCTAGTACTTGTATAGAGTGTGTCATTCTAGGAATAAAACCAATTTTCTTCTGATTTGGTAAATAACTCTAAGTGAAGTTTTCAGAGCTCAGAAATCTTAATTTTTCTGAATTGCAGCCCTGTTCTTTTTCAGTTTAAGAAAGTGTTCATGACTGTTAAAACACGAATGAAAAATATGGGCATGGAACAGTTGTTACTTTTGCCTGCCAGACCAAGAACTGGCTAGCACTGAATGTACCTCTCTCTAGTTCCTACGGATAGTGCAGTATTTCTGAATGAAGAGTATGGCTTGGATATTGAGAAAAGACTTAAAAATATTTAGATACATAAATGGGTCATAAATTGTAATTCATTATATAGATTCATATGGGCACGTTTTTTGAATGGTCTATTTTTTGTGTTTCTTACTCTGTCCATGTACACTTAACATACACTCAAAATTCTGAGTAATACTGGAGTAGGTTTTGGAAAATAGCTCCCCCTGTGGACACTGTATCCCTACTCTGCTCTGTGAAAATTGTAGTATTTCCAGAACAAAGTAAGATAATTAAACATTCCATTCCAGAAATGAAGGCTGAGGGAGGGAGAGAGAAGAAAGGGGGTGTCCTACAGCAACTACAGTGTTTTTCCCAAAACAGACAGGCCTCTACTTTTCTTCAAGTGAAGACCAGTCTAAAACATGTCTAAAGTATGCCAACTTTTCTAATGAATGGTAAAGCCCAGCATTGCCTTTGTTAGCTAACAAATATTAATAGCTTGAGTATGGATAGTTAAATTAACAGACATTTTGTACCATGCTCAGCTACTTCTTTGGTGAGAGCAAGTCTGTTTCTTTTAAGACACTGAACTGAGACTTGGAAAACAATATTTGCTTTTACTGGTGCCAGGAATGATCTCAAGCAGATTGCTCAGGTCACATTCTGGCAAAAGGTTTGAGCACAGATTTACGTCTCAATGGTTGCAAGATGTGTTTCATGGAACAGAGAGAATAATCCTGCTGCTACTTAACTTCTTGTGTAAAAAATAAGGGAAAATACAAACCCTTTTCTGTCCCTTTTTCTTTCTGTGTGGTCCACTTTCATTGTCAGCTTTCCAAGTATTTTCTTTCTGTAAAAATACATCCTCTTTGTAACACATCTCTGCCAGGTGAATTGGTTCATGCTATCAACTGTCAACACTGGCTTCCTAGCAATTCTGACTTTTCCTTGAAATTACTTGGCACAGCTGTTTAGGTGAATATTCCCTAACCTGTTTCAGCCAAGTGACAGAAAGGCCTACTACTGAGTCTAGTTTTTGCAGCTAATTTGGGTAATTTAGGCTCAGATGAGATGGTTATCCAGGAGCAGCAATGTCATCTGGCAGCATGTAGTACTGAGAAGTGAGGCGTGCTTGCATCTTCTACTGGTGCAGTCATGGTGTTTTATAGGTCCAGAGTGCTCTTCTAGTCAAGAAAAACTGTGCAGCTCTTTGTAAAGACGTTCTCAAACTAGCTATAGAAAATTTTGTCATGCTTTCTTTTTTACTGGTCAGTCTGTTATTAGATAAGTGAACTAGTCTTAGTTTTGTTTCTTGCATTTATGAAATATATTTTTTTTCTTACATTCGAATGGGGTTTTTTTGTTCTTTTTTATCGTATGTCTTATACTTGGACACATGAGATTTTGGCAGAATTACATGTTTTTGATTTTTTGACACTTAGCCAGAGTATTTTAAATCTCAAAAACATACATATATTTTTCTGCTCTAAAGCCATAAGCAGTTATTTGTCAGTCAATCAAAATAAAAATGTAGTAGTGCTAGAATTTTATTTTCATGACTAAAGCTGCCAATCCCTCATCCAAGACAGTAATATTACATTTTCAGTCTTACTAATGTGCTATTTTACCATTTAAAAATGTAATTTATACAGAAAGGATATTTAAGAGCAGTGTAAGGCTGCTTGATTATGTTCCAAAAAGTCAAGAAAGCTGAATGCAGCATACAGGAGACGTCAATCCATAAACAGTCCTTGATGTAGTTACACCCACATTTAGGATCTGCTCTTCATGTGGATCTCCATTTGCTTTGTTATTTGTACCGTTAGTCTTTGAAATGGGAAATTAAACTAAATGATCGATTTCTAGGAGGTTTGGGGGTTGGTGATAGGTCACTCTAGTTTCTTTCATTCATTCTGTCTGTCCTGAGCCAGACCATTTGCAGGAATTGGTTTGAAGATTGCTGATATTTTTTAAGCTTGTAATAGACAAGGTCCCTAACATTCTTGCTTCTCACTTACAAAGTTGCTACGTAAGATCTGAGTGCAGTCATCTGCTCTCAGGTTTTCTACCAGCCTTAGCATTCCAGATGGTGATCTATACATAGGCCTGGTTGGCTATCACCACAGCCTTTTTAGTATTGCCAACTAAAAATCATCTTTAGGCAAGAGGTGTTGAAAACCTCTAATTATCTCTGTGCATTTTGCTCCATATTCTGTTTTAGTGTTGACAAGGCAATGCTGTTGCACGTCTTCGGTTTAGTTTTTAGTTTAAATCAGGCAGCTACATCAGATCTTTCTCACTTGTCTCAATGCATTCTTTGCTGTTAGGATTTGGTTTTGTTTAGATTTTTTGACAGTTGATCTTGTTCTTAGCTTATTCCCGTCTACAATTTTTGGCATTCTTACAGTTACCACTTATGTACAGACATATATGCACGCTCCTTTTCTTAGCTTTGAGGGAATAACTTTTAATTCCTTCAAATGTGTACTATATTTTGCATCATCTGTCATTCTTTGTGAAGTTTCCAAACCTTTACACAATGAAACATATGCAAATTTCAGATCCCTTAGCTATTCCTCTTCATCTGCTTGATTCCCATCTGCTCTAGTCTGCAGTTGCTCTCTATCGCAATGGCTGATCATGAAAACACAAATGTGTACTAGTGTGTGAGTTTGCCTGTGTACATCACACAGAGAACTGAAGATGGATCTGCTCCAGTTCAAAGTTCAAACAGATTATTTTCAGTCATCTCAAGGGTCATACTTATATATTTTCTAGATTAGAAACTAACTTGATGGGTATTAATAGAAGTTATTTTCATCTCAACTATTACTTCAGATCCTTGAAAAGAAATTTTTCTTTAACGTTTTACTATATTTATTATCTACAGAATTGGTTATTCCAAATAAAAATTGAAATTTTATTTTTCCGAGAGGCTGTAGAGTGGGATAAGAGGGAAAGACAAAGGAAGACAAATGTGAGGACTCTATGAGCAGCTATAACAGGGAGAGACATAGTTGTTCCACTGCCTGTACTCAGCCTTGCATCTTTCTTTCCCCTCCATCTGGAGATCTGCATTTCCTGTACTGCTAGACAAGCTGTTTATATGAATGTTCTGTAAAGTGCTTGGATCCAAGTGGACCAGGTTAGCTAAAACAGCACAAAGGGTAACTCAAATGGAGTTTATTTGAGTCATTTTGGAAAGGACATGTTAGGAAGCTCAGCTGGGCAATTTGAAGGGATAGTAACTTTCAGTAGGAGGAGGTGAGGGTCAGCCAGGGAAAGCTGAGCACAGTAACTTCCCCTTTGACATGGGTGAGTCTTGGGCCCTCCCTGTAACTTATTCATCTCTCTTCTAAGAAAAGACAACCTCATCCAAGAAATATTATTTTGTCATTTTTGTCATTTCCACAAATTCTCCTAAATTTCCAAAAAGAAAAAAGAATTTAAGACTCATGAAATGTTTTAGAGAAAACAGTGCACCAAGATTCTCAAAGATTAAAGAAATTAATAAACTAGACCCCAAAGTACCATGTGATAAATGTTGAGCAATTGATACTGAAATCTTTTTTTTTTCTTTTCTGATTTCTGCATGTGGTAGTTCGGTCTGGCCTTTTTAATTTTTTTTAAATTTTTTTTTTAGGACACTCTTGGCCCATGTAAAAATTTAATTAGGAATTTATGATTAGGAATTCCTTTAAATGTGAGATGAGTTTTTATCCAGCGACTGGTGTTCAGGTATGCTGACTTAAAAGTCAAATCAAAAGAAATTAAAACAAAAAAAATTCCTGATTATTAAAGCAATTTCTAGTCTATACTCCTTTGGTGAAAAAGGTGAAAACGCAGAGCGACTGATTGCATAATGTCTTGACATCTGAGTCTCCAGTTCTTTTGCTATAGGTGTAATTAATAGCATAACAATGGTGATTCCATCAGTGTGAGATTTCTTTTCGCCTTTAGAGGCAGGGGAACATGCTGTTAATTGTGTGAGTTAGAATGCAATATTTTACTTTCCCAGGGCTGTGTGCATGTGGAAATAGGGATCCTATATGCTTCCTGGCCAGAAAGAGGCTGTAAATGTTCATCTTGATGTTATTAAATTTAGTGTGATATTTCCTGTTGATCTGGTGAAATCAGGACTGGAGCTATGTAGTAATCTCTGATATGTCAATTTACTGATGATAAAATAATCCTCCTATGCAGCAATAAGTGCTTTCTAAAAGATAAATAATATAACAAACATCAAAGGGTAACCTGACACTGGTAAACAATCATCAATTATTTAAAATAATTCTATGAAAAATTGCAATAACTTATCAGTTTCAAACATGAAATGTGAGAAAATTAAATATTTCAAATCACCTCCATCTGAAATTGAATTTTAAGGAGTATATTTCCTGTTTAATCTTTGTGGAAGATCCTTTCGTTCATTGCTAGTGAGTTTCTTTATTTTGAACTATCTTGGTAGTAATACAAAGGTATTACAGGTATCCTCTGCTTCTCCTGGAGAACACGGTAATATACTTTGTTGTCTTGGATTTATAACTGTTCAGCCTTGTGCAACCTTGCTTATGGAAGTTATTCCCTAAACAGGGACAAAGACACAGGGCAAATGTTTTCACGTCATAGAGAGTCCACTCATGCAACTTCAGTTCTGCAAAGGTGCTTTATGCATCCTATAATAGTTTTCAATTCAGGGGCATTATGTGCTTGCCTAAGCAGATGTGCAAGTGCGTTGCTTAGGTTTGTCTTTAAGGTCCAACCGAAACCATTCTATGGTTCTATGATATAAGGCTTAATCCTGCTGTTACTTTCATGTAAGTGGTGCCAATGTTATAAGGCTCTCTTTACACTCCAAATGATCAAGCACTCCTTGTAAAAGTAAGTGTTTGGCATGTTTGAAGATATCCTGGTTTCAATCATATTCAGGGCAGCCATATAACTGAAGAAATGTACAGTAGGCAAATACAGTAAATAAGCCTGGAGGTTTGATTCTACAGCCTTTCTCCTGCATCTTGGACTGCAGCCTTTCTCTCCTTTTCCCCAGGAGAAAATGTGCCTTAACATAAATATCCTGCTGCTAAATTTCTAAATTATCTCTGGTTTTAATTCCAACACCCTATGAAAAGGGAATTAAATGAGAGGTTTATTTATACTTTATATAGTTTATTAAAGTTTCTTAAGTGCACTGGTTTTTATTAATGATCTTGGTGTTTCCATGCATCAGATAGTTCTGTGTAACAGTTTGTGGGATGGCATTAATGCTGTATACCAGTAAATCAAACTATGACAGGCAGCTGTTGTCTTCTAATGGTGCTGCCATTTGCTCTTACAGCTTGTAGGGGGCAGAAAAAAGACCAGGGATTCTGAACAGTGCATAAACCTGCATAAGCCCACCCCCTCAAAATGCTTGGAGATAGGCAATGGAGATACTCAGCTCTTCCTCAATGCTCATCATCTGTGGATATTCACACTTTGCATCGGCAAGCTAGTGCGTGCGAAGTGTGGCTCCATGGTGAAGTCATGCCTCCAGGCTCAACTGGGGTATGACACTCAAAGGAAAAGGGTCCCGTGTTCGGTTGTCATCAAGTGTAAACTGCATCACAGATGTGAGGCTTTGGACACACAGCTATGGGAATGGTGACCTGGAGAAAAAAGAAGCTGGGAGGATAAGTCTCAGCCATGGTAAAGAAGCAGTTTCCAAAATGTATAGCAAAGCCTTTCCCAGTGGTGTGTGCTGGTGAGCTCAGCTCAGCTCTGGCCTGGTCATGTGAACAGTCAGAGAGCAATAATGGTACTATTTAGAAGATACTTACACTAATTTTGCCTTCACAGTTAACAAGCTAAATCTGCCAACAACAAAGACTTTTAAATATTTACTACTTTGCTTCTAAGGCAATAATTTCTGACAAGCTAGGAAGTAGCATTAAAGCACTATGGAAAATAGTTTATAATCCTCTTATATTTATCACTTGTATTTCTGGGGTCAAAGATGATGTCATTTTTCAATGGCTGCCAGCAGCCATATGCTCTGAAATTACAAATAGTGCTAACGGAAACCTTCATTTGTCAAAAAATCCAGATTTTTTTGCAAGTCATTCCTCTGCGAGATCTTCCAGAATACCATTGTGTCCCTCATAAAATAAATACTAAATGTTAATCCTTTTAGCCTTGTTAATCGTTGCAGAGCTGTATAGTGCTACTGTTACTGTCCTCATTTAGATTTTTTCCAAGCAGCATGACAGGATGTTTTTAAGGGATGCACAGGCCAAATATTTTATCTATGTCAAAGATGTTTTCTGTATAATCATTTATTTCCACTGTTAAAAATGAATGACAACGAGAAAAGTATCTGAGTGTAAAACATTAGTAAAATATTGTTCTCTGCAGAAAATAGGTTGTGAGTTGGTGAAGCAGGCAAACATAACTTCACTTGCAAAATTTCTGTTCAGAGTAGCACTTAAGCATGCACCTAAGACACTGCAGTCAGTGCTTTAATTTAGACAAGTGCTGTAGTGTTTACTGGATCTGGTTCATGATATGCACCCATGAGCATGTTTATTTAATGAATAATCTTCTCTAATGCATGGTTTCTTTCTTGTAGGTCACCAGTCCTCATTCATATTGGTTGGCTCTATGAAGCATTTGTCCTTTTTCCAAATACTCTGTTTCAGAAAGAACTGAGCATTTTTCATATTGTGACTTTATAATTGTGAGAATTTGGTTTTCATCTCAATAATTTTTTTGGGAGCTTGCAATGTTAGCTGCCGCATTTTAAGCCTTATAATTTTAACTTACAACCAGTAAAAGTGACTTAATAGCTACATTTGGCATAAAATAGACTGTGAGCAGAACATCATGATTGTTTTCACTACTTTGTACACAGTAGGTAAACTGCTTCAAAGTAAAGAGTAATTTGTTTTGGAATTAATAGTCCTAATTTTAAACAGGAATAAATTACATCAGTGTATACCATTTTATATCAGACTATGAACACTATATCAGCCAGGGGGATACATATTTCACCAATATGACAATATTTGTATAGAAATTCTCATTATAAACAAATCCTTAGAGGCTGTCCTAAAAGTGGTGGGCAGCAGACTTGATCAGGATATATGACCCAGTCCGCCTTCTAGTCTTGTGCACTGGAAAGAGGGTGGGTGGTTGGGGTACGGGCACTACTGCTATATGGGTTGTAGACTCGGGACAGACTTGCAGTATAGGACTGTAAATAGGATATGTTATATGTTCCCTGATGCTGACCAGTGTCTCTCCAGCTCTATCTGATCAGTGCATGGGATTATGGAGAGGAGTAGAGGGCAGCCATAGTGTCTCTGTGCAAAGGCACTGCCCTCCATCAGGACTGCAGGGCAAGGAAGAGGCTAGGTGCTTCCATATCACCTGGCCTCAGAGATGTGAAGTCAACAGCATAGATAGTGCCTGCCAGCTGAGGATGCAGCTGTGTGTCTGGAGCAGTACATTCTGCAGCTTTTCTCTGCTAGGTGCTTGTGCTACTGTGGTTCATACATCCCCTAAAACCTCTCAGACATGCAGAACTTTGTCCGCTTCCCACATGGCTTCAACAGGGTTGGATTTTCATTTCTAGCAAAAAGTTTGTTTGTTGGAGTTTTGTTTGTTTGTTTTTAAATTGGGTTATTATTTCATACCAGATCAAAATATTAATCTCCATTTAAATCCAGGTTTATATAAACTAATTTTGTATGTTCCCATGCCTTCCATTAACATTCCTACATGTTTACAAGGAAGTTATTTTATTTGTAAGCTTTCAAGTAGTCTCTACGAGACTGTAAAGTATGCAAACATTAAGAAAAATTTTGGCTTGTGTAGTTCTGCTGTAAATGCTAGTGCTGCACAGGGAAAGCATCACATTCATCTGTGAAATTTCAAAAAAATATATAGACGTATAATTGCTTCACACACATTAAATAAAAACTATATTTCCAGAAAAAAGTCCAGATGTTCTGACAGCAGTACTAGAAAAGTAGTTTCCTTTTTGTTAATAGATATTGCAAAAAATGCTGTTTCTTTTTAGGAGGTAAATATGCTCTAATCAAAAGTGCAGAAACAATCTTGAAACATCAGTGTGTCTGTGCGTGATGTATGTCAACATATAAAGATAATTTTTACACTGCATCTTTACATGAAATAAAGGAGAAAATATTAACAATAATGGGAATTATGCATTATCAAATGTATCATTAGAATTTATAGACTAAATTCTGGCACTCTGAGTTCCATACGAAACACACTTCTTATGACCAATTTAAATTTAATTTAATTTTAAACTTCTCAAAAATATTTAGAAAAGCTTGCAAACAGGTAGTCACGTAATAAACTCAGTTCTTTCCTGCAATTCTTGTTTCATTATTATTAAATACAACTGTAATTCCTGCTTTTCTGACCTGTGTTGGAAGCCTTTGTACTGAAACATGACATGGCTATCACTGCAGTAATCTTTCTCACTATCCTGGAGCACTCTCTTTACTTTTGCAACCTTGAAAGTTGAATTTTCTGAATCATTGGAAGACACATTTGTTGCCTGCATGATGGGAGTGGCTCTTCACAGCTTCACAGAATCTGAAGAACTAGTGTTTTTAGCTTACACATCACAGCAGAATCTGGTTCTACAGACTAAGCAGTTTTTGAAATTGATTAATTCTTTGACCTGATGGTAAATGTTACGGCAGAATATTACCATTTCTGCCTGAAACTCTGCACACTTGAAGAAATGACTGACAAGTGCATAACCTTGTTACGTCGGTTAATCTACATGCATAGTTTTGGTAAGGTAAGTGATTTGCAATCCAATAGTTGACACTGAGTCAGAGATCTCTTCCTCTCTCAGGAAATATTAAGTCATCAGAGGTACAATATCTGGGGAAAGAGATACAGAATTGTGTCTGTATTGTAAACTATAGTATTGAGTATGCAACATCATGAAAAAACCCTCATTAAACAAGCCAAACTGTTCAACTTTGTAATTATTAATAAGTAGGAGGTGAGCTGCAGGAAGTACATTTTTTCAAATATTCTGGTAATGTTAATCTGTAGAGTTGTCTCTACAATGCATTGTAAGAATATGGTGCAAAACCAAAATGAAAGCTGAAGATATACTAATTTTCAGAAATTAAATAAAAGCAGAGCAGAGAGTTAAGGAGAAGAAACGTGTGGTAGTATTAGTATAAATGGAAACATTTTGCCTTACCTATATGCATCCAGACTGACAATCTTAGAGAAATAATCTGGTCATGTTTTCTGAATGTCAGGAGAATAATTTGTTAAATTTGTGTTTCTTCATTATTTTGTAAACTGTAAAATGGCATTACTTAAGATCTGTTATTGTTAAAGGTGCATATATTTTAACTACGTCAGCTGAGTAGAAAGAATTACTATTCTTTTGCTTAAAAAAATCCCCTTTTGGAGAATTTTATTTCAATGCTAGTGTCTTATATAGACTTCATAGTAAGTCTGATCTTTACTGACTTTTTTAACTGTCTTTTCTTGAAATCCTTAATTTTTCTGTTTATACAAGTAAGGCCATCATTAAGCAAGAAGAATTCATGCTGTGCTGAGGGAGCTGATCTTGAGTCACATGTCCTATTTTAAAGAGGGGGAGACAGCTTAAATTCTTACAAAAAACCAATGTCTTTGTTCATTCCCAGTATACCTCAGTTTCACATGTGTAGCAGATCTGTAAGTAAAGGGAAACAACTTAAAGTTTCTGAATAAAAAAAATTAAAATATAAACTTTAGAAGTGGCAATCAGTGCCATGGATTCAACTTCAGTTACTGAACTCAGAACATTCATACTTGCCATTTTAAGAAGCGTTACAGCTATTTCTATGTGTGTGTTTTGTACATAGAAATGATATATTGTCACAAAAACTTTTTTTTTAAATCCATTTAAGTCTGAACTTATTGTTTCTCTTCAGTAGAAAAGCAAGTTCCAGAAAAACTCAAAAAAGGTTATTTTTTAAACTATGAAACTCATTATCTAAACCAAGCACTTAAGAACCACACAATGACATGAAATATGAATGAGCTGTAATACAAAGTATAAGATTCAAGGTTCTGTAACAAAGAAGGAATGACTTTTAAAAATTATGTCAGTTTTTTAGGTCAAGGTGACATCAAAGCTGTCACAGAAGCTTAGGTTATGGTCTGTGAGTCATTGTTCATTCTCCTGTTCAAAATAGTTTTCTGGATGGACTTATGCTCCTCAGTAACTGTTAAAGTTTCTTTTCCCTCTTTCCCCACTGATCTGCTAGATAACCAGGTTTCTCAAAATATCTTAAAGGCTCTTTCAAAATATCTTTCTGACAAACTGATATGAACAGCTTGTATTTCGTTAATGATAAAATTATGTATGAGGGCTTTGAAAATTACAGAATTTTATTTCTGTTTGATTACAGGCAAAAAGTGAGTTAAAAAATCACTGGCTGAATCTCAGCA
>NW_010177636.1:13367-15269 GCF_000695765.1 Mesitornis unicolor
TCTTTCCAAATTAGGAAAATACTGCTCTATTTTTGTGAACTGTCCAAGATGCAATTGATAAGTTACATTTTAGACATCTTCTGTGTCATAGTTCTTCAGTTTTAGTAGCCAAATAGAAGTGAAAACTTCTAAATGAGAAAATAATCCAATGCAGCAGATGAAGTGTGAAATCCATTATAACACTGAAGAAACGAATGGAGTTTGAAAATATGGTTGCAATATGTTGATATATGTGTCTCTGAAAAATAGGCAAGTTAAACTTTCCATGGACCTTCAAGGGATAGATTGTGGTTCTACACTCTCCAGATAGTCAGACACATGAATAAAACAATCAGTGCCGAAAATCTCTTTCTACATAGGCAGGAAAACAGTAACGCAATTAATCACCGAAAAGGACTTTCATTACTGCATTTAGTTTGATTTATTATCTCATCATGAACAGAACTTTTGGGTCAGGCTTGCTGAAATTACTGCTTACATAGGTTTTGTGACCTGTTTTGGCTCAGTACAAATACTGAGTTTTTCTTTATAATGAAAAGATCATTTGCATCTGCAGCAAGCATGAGTGAAAAGTTGACTCATCTACTGACTGCTTGTTGTGTAGTCAATAGCACAGTTGGGAGTCTGTAAGTTGCATGTTTAGAGAGAGCTGAGAAATGCTGATGGATGTGAATCAGCTCTGGTCCCTATATTTTCAATTTGTTTCACCTGCTCCATTTCTGGAACAAATCCTGCATAGTGTCTGTGCCACAGGCAGAGACAGCTCACACAGTGAGTGAGGTACCATCTGTCAGGGAGCAAATATGCAGTGGAGAGAATTGCCTCATGTTGAAAAACTGGGATGGCAGAGAGGCACTCTCATCTTTTGGGGCCCTCTGAACCACTGGCTAAAACTCATGCTACTGCAGGCAAACTTCTTCCCAGGAATTCTGTGGTAGGATCACCATGGAGATTTCCAGGAGGTGATAGAATATGAGAGATTGTTCCTGCTTCACAAAGCAATAGATCTTGAAGGCAGGGAGGGGCTGGAAAGCAACTTGCCTTAGGTTCTTCAGTACCATTCAGTCTATTTCACTTTATCTACTGGAAACGCTCTTTCCCAAATCTACTACCACAAGGTTGGTGGGGGTTTTTTTGTTTGTTTATTTTGCTAAAATAAGTGACTGGGCCCTGGATTACTGCTAGAACTGGGATATAAAATCCATTTTCAAAACTCATTTTCCATGATATTTTAAATAGCTGACTGAAAAGGAAAGATGTGTGGATGACATATTCTCCATGACAGCAGTGGTGAATCAAAACTGTAAATCGGGCTGACATGAAAGAAGTAATGGACTTTGAATTAGACTGGGCATAACTCAGAAGCTTCATGACCCAAAAATTAGTGCAAACATTTTCTTTGATTTGTGGAGAAATGGATTTGCTTTCCTCATCCTGCATGTTGAATGTCAGATCTGCCAGTGCTGAGTTTTATCTGTTCTCCTATTCGTGGGAAACTGTTATATCTCTATGAAGTCAGCATAAAATCATAGGTTACCCTAGGTGCTCTTATATGTGAAACATCTGGGAATGTATAAACCATAAACCCACTGACTTTCATGTTTGTTTTCCATGCTGTGAGAAAGTTTGTTATTCTCTTTAAGGCTTTTTTTGTTTACTGTGATTACCAGTGATTTGAATTTCTTTTCATGCAAAAAAGACACTTAGTATGTTAAAAGCAAGCAATACAAATCTTCCATAATCTGAAAATGTGTCTTTGTTTCTGGGAGAACTTTTTTTTTGTTTTGAAACGTGTAAAAAAACAACAGTAGGTCAAAACTTTTTATCAGTTTGGCAGAAAGAGATAACAATTAGGTTACAAGTGCCTGCAAGAGAAATTCACAGAATCACAGAATCACAGAA
>NW_010177637.1:0-31121 GCF_000695765.1 Mesitornis unicolor
CGGCAGCTCGACGGGGAGCAGCTCCGCATCCCCTCGGTGAGGGGGCGGCTTCCCGCGGGGTGCTCCGGGCGGGTGAGCATCTGGCTGCGCCCCTTCCTCCGGCACGGTTTTGGGAGCCGGGAGTCCGCGGTGATGGGCACAGGGCAGAACCTGGAGAAATGGGGGCACAGCAGGAGCAGCTGCTGCCACCACACCTCACCCTGAACAGATCTGTGCGCTTCAGCCCTGCTGAAATTTCCCAGCGGTGCTGGTGACCCTAGGCTGTCCCCTGTCTTGGTACCCTGGTGTCCCCTTGATGCTCTTTTACACACAGCCCTCCTGCTTTGTCCTCCTTTAACCCCGCTTGCTGGGTTTGCACTGAAAACACCTTTTGTGCTTGACATACCCACTCCTCCTTTGCCCCAGCTTTCCATGCATGGGGCTTGTTTGCCACAGTGCTGTGGTGTTGGGGAAATCTCTGCTCTCTTGTTTTGGTATTCATGACAGGTAAGGCCCTGGTCTTGTGTCAGGCTGCACCAAAGAGGGCCTATCATTATATCTTTAGTAGGACAGTATACACTAATTCACATTCACAAGTGTTGAGCTGGGCAGCCACAGTAAGTGTTGCCCCTCAAATAGCGTTTTTCCTTGTCCTAAGTCACTCAGTTTTGCTGAGAAGCTCTTGTTTTCTGAGCAGAATAGGCACTTGCTCCCATGTTCCTCAAGCAAAGATACCAGAAAATTAGTAGGTACTTTCACCCGTCTGTAGAGAAGAAAGTGAAAGGAAAAATATTACAGTGGGAGAAAATAGTTAACATTAATCATATTTTTGTCATAGCTGTGTTAATTGCATTTTGCTTTCTAGCTCTTTAAATTTAAATAAGCCATGATATTAAAAAATGCAATTCCATCCTTGTGTAACAACTACATACTTTCCTACTAAGTCAGTCTTCTATAAATCTTACTTAGGGAGGGGGAAACGGAAAGCTAAAGATAGAAATGACAAGGGAAAAGGTGATTTAAATGCTAATAACTGTGCCACATTAATAACATACAGCATAAGTTAAATTGAAAGCAGTTCACTCAGCAAACCGAGTATGACAGGTGCATGTATGCAGTCTGCTTTATAGAAGGTCAGATTGATTCAAAATCCGTGTCAGCCCATATGAAACATCTCCTGGGCTTCACTGTGCTCTGGACCAGGATTTCAAAAATTAGCAAGCAAGAGGTTACAGTTCTCTAAATGAAGGGCCTTCTGTCTGGCTGGGTAGCAGTGTCATGGGAGAGGTGTTAAGGGATGATAGATGCAAGCATTTACCTAACCAGCTTTGCCAGTGTTAGGGACAAAATATCTCAGAAAATGTCTTTTATTTGATAGTTGAGTCACAGGCTTGGCCCTCCACAAGGGCTGGAGGTATCCTCTGTCTCAGATGGCAGCCTGGGGAGGTACTTAATTGAAGAGGGAGTAATCTAGAGAGCGGAGAGACTCTGACAGAAAGCCCCAGCTTAGGAATGGGAGCTGTAATGATGCTTTTTGTACCAGCCTGGTGGCAGACTTAACTGTGTGGAAATCAGAGTATTGAGATAAGGACAAATTTACTCTAGGTCTGAAGAGATCCTCTTACAGACAAAAGGACAGGGATTTTATTTTCCTGTATATAATACATGAAGTTATTATTCACAGTTGTAGGACATCACTGTTGGACATGTGTGACTGAAAATATACTGACGTGCTGAGCCAGTCACCTTTCTGCTCTCCAAAACTGTAATAATTTTAATGACAGGGCTGAATGGAAGCAACATAGAAGAATGGGTGTGCCAACGGATAGCTCTGAAAAGACTGCTGTACCTCCTTCTGGGAATGTATGCTGCAGATAAAAAAAAATTTCTAAGAATGATAAGAAAAGTAAAATTTGCATGAAGTAATGTTACATGCTCTGCACAATACTGTAAAAGAGAGAGGAGAACTATAGGTCAGAAGTAAGAGGTGACTGTAAAAATTTAGGGAGAGAATGGACCTTGCCTAACCAGGGAAGAAGAGCTGTTTAAGAAATGCTGTCAGTCATCAACCCTTTTGATGCATCATATTCATACACTGCTCTCTCAAGCAGGGAGAGTATTTGCAAGCAGTGTGTTGAAAGCAGAGCATTTTTGACAAAGCCTAATGCTATTAGGTACCTGAGATTGAAAAGTGAGAAACAAAGAGAAGGTCATTTTTTCTTTTTTTTTTTTCCCACCTTGAGAGGCTTTTCTGGGTGTTGAATAGTGTTATTCGATAGCAAACATCACTAGGAAACTGTCAGATACTTGGTATGTGTTTGTCTTTAGATTTCTTGCTGCTTTAAGGGAAATGTACAGTAAGGCTAGAGAGTATTTGCAGAACACAGATCATGACTGTCGCCTTTGCCCCATATGAGGTGTTTCCTATGACCAGTCTGTTCAGTTTGGAGGAAGTAAGAAATGCTGGAGCAATGCTCCCAAGAATGAAGCAGCTCAGGTCCTGCAGTCACTTTCAGAACCGCTATAGCCAGTGAAAAGCCTCCAGTTGACCTTTGGGCTCTAATTCACTAACACTGTAGGACAAGGCTGTATTACAGAGTTACTCCAATCTAGTGAGTTAACCTCATCTGTTCACCTCATAAAATCATCTTAGAGAAATATTCGGTTTCAACCCCCCCACACTAAAAAAGGTAGTGTCCTGATGCATGTCTGGGTAAATTAGCAGAAGATGGGAGAAATAAAACATTTCTAACCTATTTAGATTATTTTCTTCTGCAACCCCTTACAGTTTTTTTAGCTACATAGCTACATAAAAGCTACATAGCTTGCATGACATAAAATACTCCATATCTTCTTAGAGTAAGGCCTTCAGGGAAATGGTCCCAAATATGTGGTTTGGATGTTCCTTCTCCACACAGATATGTGAATGTGTTTGTGTGTGCATGCATCTGTTTATTTCTTTCTTCTTCTCTAGGTCTATACAGGCACATACGAATATACACAACAGAGCATTTTCATCCCAAGAGCCTAACACTTACTGCCACAAAGAGAGATTCTCCCTTTCACTCTGCTGGTGAGAGCATTTGACTCCCAGCATCTCATCCCGAGATTCACAATAATTAGTGTTTTATTTAGACCTCAGCTGTTGGAGAGCAGAGTTTGCATTAAAAATGTCAGCTCCCGTGATAAAGTGTTGTTGAATGTACTTGCTTGGAAATAAATAAGTAAACTGTTCCCATGTGATGGAGCACAACACAACCTCAAAACAACTCACCCAGCAAATAATACCACTGTTAGCCCGTGCGCTCAAAAATCTGTCACCACCCACATCAGTTTTCCTTTTAACACTGTTTCAGAGCTGCTCACATATATTTGTGGTGACCTTATTGGTAATGTATGTGTACATTTGCTTTAATATTATTATAAAGGGCAGGAAAACTGACATCGTGTTAGTTTCCTAACTCTCTCAGAAGTGCTGAATCAGCCCTAGGCAGTGTTAAATACAGTTTGAAAATGTGGCTGGTAACTGCTGTTCACAGGAGGCACAGGCCAGGCAGAGAGCAACATTTTGAACTCAGAACCTGCCTGCAGTGGTCCCTTAATTATCGATGGGAACAGTAGGAAAGGTTTTTTCCCCCCTTTCGAGCTATCGTATGGTCAGCCCCTGCATCGTTAGTGTCAATTGCTGTCGCCAGCTGTTGGTTGGGCAGTTTTATTTGCCAACATAACTGTTTGGTGTGCAGCCATAATGTTGTTCAGCGGCTTGCCGGTCTGTACGGGAAAACTAAAACCGAGAGAGCAGAGTCCTGCTGCTGCCTTCTCCTGAGGTCACTCGGGGGCTCTGGTCCTGCGGAGGAGTTGCTGTACATTGCGCGCAGTGGGGTGGTTTTGTAAAGGAACTATGCATTTTGGATTCTAAATTATTTTGCAGTAATGGCTTGGAAAATAAGCTTGGTTTTTTTCTCATATTTGGAAGTGTTTTGATTTTTTTTTTCCCTAATGAAAAAAAGCGTTGCCAGAAAACAAGTCATGAATAATGTATCAAAAAGAATTAGTGAGCTTATCGTCTGCCCATGCCATTTGCAAACTTAGTAGGGGGTTAAACATTTTGATTAATGCTTTATGAAGCTCATTTTTGGGGGAAGTGTTATTGTCTGGACATTCAGAACAAGCAATGGGAGAGTTCACATCCCCAGCTGTTCCCCAGGGATGTGGGCCAAGTTGCATAACCTCTAAGTGGCACAGTTCCCCAGCCTTTGAAGTGCGCCTGGACGCCTACCTGTTTGTCACAGGGAGGCAATGAAAATTCATGTGTCAGGAGCGCTCCAGGATGAAAGGTGCTGTAGGAGTGCAAAGTACTCCTGTTATTGCCATTGCGAGAGGCCAGGGACTCGTTTAAATCGTGTAGGACTTTAGTACCATATAAACAAGAAGGCTAACAAGGTCGTCTAATTAGTGTAGCCCATGACTGTATGTTATTACCAGAACCACATTATTAGTATGGTACATTGATGGAAGTGCCCTATTTGTTTTAAAATATTGTGAACTTTATACAGCATTTTAAATTAAATTAGATGAAATTGTGTTGAAGAAGCAATCCTATAGAGTATACTATCAACAGTTTTTGGGTTTTTTTTAAGTTTCAGTGGTAATATTTTGAAGGAATTCATTTCTCCTGCAGGATTCGTGAGCCAAATAGTCAGGGAAGCAGCTAGGCAAGATCAGTGAAATATATCTAACTTCCCTGTTCAAAGTGAGAAAATTCAAGTGAGACCTTATATGAAGGATTGAAAACTGAAACACGCACACCTGAAGTAGTAATTTTCAGGATGTGTACCTCAGTACCGGCTCCAGAGACATTCGTCTTCTAAGCAATGCAGCTTTGCTTCCTTTTACATGCCAGCCTGAGCCCTGCCTACAGCCTTAGCTCCTACATAGTCATCTGCCGAGCACTGGGGTTTTCAAGCCAGTGCTAAGGGGCCTGCAGACCACACGGACAATTCTTGAGACTACACGAGTGATTAATTAGGCTTATATATCTATGTCAGTTACAGTGGATGTTGGATACCAAGCATTGCATTCACCAGTCACGCAGAGCTTTGGCTGGAGTTTCACAGCAAGCAATGCATGCTGAGATTTGGGAAGAAGTCAAAGATATCATAAAACATTTGCAGGTAAAAGCCAAATCTCAGCGATGCATTAATGTTCTTAAAGGTAACAAAGATACATGCTCCCCACAGCTAAACCAATATATATTTGTACTTTATAGCACATAAGGTACAAAATAAACAGGTTATGAAGAGCAGTGGTGCTATCACCACTGAAGATTTCACATGATACTAGAAATTATGAGAATGAACCTACAAATGAGGAGTCCATCCCCTGCAGTGCTCCATGTTGCCGTACTGTAGAATATATAATCTAGAGCTAGGAGCTGTCCTATGCCTCATTTGTCAGTATCCATTTTTTTTCATCCAACCCTTTCCTTCCTTCACAAAACCCTCCAGCTTCCTGCTTCCTACCCCCGTTGCCTCCCGGCCCCCCCGGCAGTGTCAGCTCAGGTCTAAGGACTTCTCCAGACTTTCTTCGCTGTTAAGAGCTGGCAGGTTTTGTGCTTGATGATACCCATTAAGCATGTCTGAAGTAGTCGGCTAGCTATACAGCAGAGATAGCCGGTTTCCAGGAAGGGATGGAAGGAGGGAGAAGCAATCCCGCGCAGCACCAACCAGCCACTTACTCATTTCTGATGTGGTTTAATTTATCTCAGAACTGTGAGTTGAGAGATATTTGCCCACGAGGTTGCTGAAAAATAAAACTTTGAAGTCTGTGGCATGGAAATGATTCTCCCTATCAGAAGAGTAAGCGATGTGGTGGGAGACCAGGTGCATTCACCACTTTGCGGGGCAGTCCCGAGTCTTTGGGGTGGAGGGCTCTCTCTGGAGATAGTCCAGTGGTAATATCACTGGATGTTAACTGAAAAAGAGTGGTGGGGTAGCCGAGTGCTTCTGGTGCTCATGACAGAGATAGGGGTCTTGGGTTCTCATCCCTACGCCAGTAGACTAAGACAGCATCAGGAAGGAGAGATGAAAATACCCCGAGCCTAATTTTAAAACATGGGTTCAAAACTGCAGTTGTGAAAGGGATTAGAACCACTATATTCTGCATCATGGAAGGAAACCTCCAAAGTAAAACCTTTGGTTTTACCAACCATTTGATTTGTTTCAGGGGTTTTCTTCTTCATTTGTTTTCGTCGCATTTTCACAAAACCGAGAAAGCTGATTTCTCTTCACATTTGGTTTGGTCTGAACTGATTTCTTTTTAATCTTAGCTCATTTTGTTGCTGTGTGGAGAGCTTGGTTGTATACAAAGGCTTTTATGACCTGAGGAATCATATGACTGTTTGAAGATAAGTGACTTTTTATATGCAAAGGCGGCATATACGCAAGGCTTCAGCTCTATAATAGATTCTAGCTATTAATTGACTTTCTATCTTGATCCAAGACAAGACATTTATCTTTCTCTTTGTGTGAGTTTTGTCAGTTCTAAAATAGCGATGTGTTTCACAAGGCAGTTACAAAGTTTATTCCTTCATGTTTGTAAAACATGGATGTAAGTTGCTGTATAAATAGAAAATTTAAATATATCTGCCAGCTCATGCAGAAACCTCCGTGCATAAAACTGAGCAATTCCAAACAGATTTTGCTTTGTAGCTACTTTCAGAAATCTGTGATGTTTTTAAATAACATTCATGTTGCTACTGAGCTCAATTCCAGTTTAAATGGCATATCAGAACATGTGCTTCTTAAAAAAAAATGGAAAATTTTAAATTTTAAATGAAAACCTTCAATTTTAACAAGCTAGTCTATTAGCTATTGGTGCCTCATCCTATTTGTACTTGGAAACCTGTGGATTTTGGGGAGAGGGATGCAGGAGTGTTTCATATTAGTTCATATTGAATATTAATGCGTATTATTGCATATTGCATATTATTGCATACTAATGCAATTAGATCATCCTCTTCCTTCTGCTTGCTTGATTTTCTACTGACATGATATTGCTGTAGCTATGTTTTTAGGCACCACCGCTGCCTTTTCAGATAACCATTAGCTGAAGAATTAAAAATGAACTGCCAGAGACCTAAATGACCCATGAACTTCAGTGTCTGAAACAGCAAAGCTCTGCAGTTCTCCCGTCTTCTATCTCCTCTATAGTATCACTTCTCTTTCAGATTTTCCACAGAACTTTGCTACCTTCCTTTAGAGCTTGTCTGCCTGTGTGGTTTTTCTTGATTAGTTCCTTTCTGATGTAGTGCAGAATAAAAGCGCCTGCATGAAACATTAACTAAGAATAATTCCAGGTGTAAACATGCATTTGATTCCAAAGAGGACTGAAGCACAGCGGTGTTATTTGCAAACCCACAACTGATTTCCATACCCTTTTCAGGAGCGTGCTAGAAAAGGACAAAGGGAAAGTACTGGAGACTTGAGAGCAGTTTGTTAAAAAAAAAAAGTGCTACAATGGCAGAAATCTCAAGTGCACCTTATTTAGCTATTTTCCCCAAGATGATGCAAAAACTCACTTTTTCTGATTTGGCAGGAGTGTTACTGTTGAAGAAGGGGTGTTCACTGTTGCCCAGCATGCCCAGTTTGCTTTACTGATGTAGTGGTTTGGCAAGAGTTTGACTTTCAGCATGGGAAGCATTTTGCCTACATTGGTAGAAGTGGCACAAATAAACTGCAACACGCAACTTATTTTCAGGTGATTTGCCTCACACAGCTTTTTTGCATTGCTCTTGGATTGCTAAGGAAATAATTTCCAAGCTTTTTCAGTTTGCAGAGCCCTGAAGATTTTCCAGTGGAGATGCAGAAAAAATTCATATCCACACAAGCTGGATAACATATTTGTGTGTAGATTTTTTTAGCTACCTGTCTGCCACCCCTTATAAATAGTCCCTAACACACTGGGTTTTGTGGGCCGTGGACTCAGATCTCACCACACCAAAGCACATGCTAGTACATTTGCTGATAGATACATTTGCAAGGCTTTTGGCAGGGAGATGGTCTGGCTTCTGGCCTTCTTACCTGTGTTTTGTTCTTAAATTAGTGAATGAAGTCAGATCCAGGCCATACCTGAGCTTTGATGTGATGGCCTTCGATCTGCGTGACTGCACAGCTTTGACCTCCTCTGGCTGAAGAAACAGTCGACACGTGCCAGCCAGGACTGGTTTTTTTCCTTCATTGAGTCATATGGGCAGCATGTGTAGGTGTAAGGGGTGCAACCGCACAGCACACACTCTTCTTTCCCTGAATTTTTAATGATGGTGTTCGACATCTACTGCCCTGAAAATACAGGTTTTATATTTAGATTTTATTAGGCTCTTTTGCCTGTTTACTTTCTATTCACACCATGCTACCCCTGCTTCATTCTGCTGTAGAGCAGTGACCAGTGTCTTATTTGTATAACCTCTCTGACAGCGAGCGGCAGCTGCTGCTCTTGGGGCCATGGCCAGCTGAGATGAGGTAGCCCTGATCCACCTCCAGCAGCTCCCTCCTCATTGCGAAGACCGTCCTTTTTGCAGCACGCTGACGTGCTCCAAGAATTTGGCAGCCTTTGATCTCAAGTCTGCTGTCTGGCTGATGAAAGACAGACTCTTGCACGAGTCCATCGTTACCATTTCCTCCGTCAGCATCTTGCCAATTAAAAAGCGTTTAGGCCCATTTAAGAAGAAAATGAATAGTTAGTGGCATTACAGGACAGGAAGACACTTCACGTTTTTGGTTCTGGTGAGAGGGGAAAAAAAAGTCAGTTACGTCAGAGGCAAGATTATAGAAATGGAGCATTTATAGCTTGGATAAAAAAGGAAACTTGGTAACCATCTGCAGTTGTATGAGCTGTGGTGTGGTCGTGAAGGAGAGAAAGCGGAGTTAGCCAGGTCAGTGCTGCGGAGGAGAACATGGCCAGGAGCAGTGAGAGAGATTGGGGCAGGTAAACACAATTTAGACTAGAAAGGTTTTGAGATGAGTTCCCAAGTAAAAAAGCAGGAGTCATTCCCCCTCGCACATTGCTTCTTTCTAAAATGTGTTGGCATGAAAAGTGCTGTGCTTTAGATGGCATTGGGTAGTGGTGGCATTTTTTGTGGGCTTCAATCCAGTGAATCACTGAAAGCAGAGTGTATTGTGATCAGTGCAAAGTGCCATATATGGTGGGTCAAACCTGAAGACTACATCTTCTGGTGAGGGGTTTAGGCTGCTTGGGAACTGTGTGCTTCCCAAAGACAGTGCAGTCTAGGAGGTTAATGTAGTTAGGGACTGCTAGCATGGCCTTTTCCTATTAAGTTGTGCACACTGAGGTGAAATATAAAAACCCCTGCAACTCAGAGGTACAAAATTTCTAGTATTAATGATTAGTGGTTATGATACAGTTTTCTTATAGCCACCTGTTTTTCATATGACACATCCCAGGTTCAGCATAGAGAGCACTTGCTGGGGAGAGAAACCAGAGTTACTCAGCTAATAAAAAAGGAAAGCCTTGTCTTGTTCATTTTCGAAGCGTGTAACAGAAGCAGCACGCTCTTTGCTGCCTGAATGAGCAATACATAGTGCTGGGGCCTCCCTGGCAGAGCTGAGTTAAAACTCAAACATGAGCTTATCAAAATACGAGGACTTTTCCGGTGTGAGAGAAGTAGAATGTTGATATGTCCTCAGCGTGGAAGTAAGGCAGATCTTAACTCGGCTTTTAAACTAGAGGCTTGCCAAGCTTTTTAAAAGGTTTAAAGGTGTAGCTGCTGTAAGACAAGACATCGCAAGCACAAGTGACATTTTATGTCCTTTGGTGCCATAAAATGCATGCCCAGCCCTGCACCCTGGCTTTGCAGTTTGGTTCTGTGGGTCTTTTGCTTGGTTGTCCACAGGTGCTGGAGAGGTGTAGTTACATAGACATCTGCGTGGCTTCGCCACCAGGCTGGAGCCTGCAGAGCAGCTCCTCACCCTAATTGCCACCAGGGAACCCATCCATTTTGCCCTCATCCTGTTATTAGCTGTGGTAACTTACTCCATCGATCCATCCCACTTCCTCCCTCACCATGGCATTTTGGAGATGACTTAGCATGCTAGGGTTATGTGCAACTCCCTGAGCCCAAGAAGCGAGCTAGGAAGATGAGTTCAAACCGGCTACCAACTGCCCAGCAGAACTGAACATATTGGGTGATTTACCTGGAAGGGTAGATGGTTTTCCTCATTTGTGTGGTCTGTGGTGGTGAAGAATAAATCTTCCAATCCACATATTTGGATCATCTCTCCAATAATTTTTTTTTTTGCCCTCTCTTGCTCATAGTTTTTTGAAGCCTGTCAAAATAACCCCATTTGTCCTTGGTTTTGTACAGTCACGGGGACATCTCTGGTCATTTTTCTCTGCACTTCAGTAGCACAAAACAACCGGTAGTGTGGGGCTCCAAATTTAGTATGACAGCACTGTCAGCTTCCCCTGTGTTTATGTTGGGTCGTAATGGTTTCACAATCTTAAGCATTTGCATTAAAAGAGAAAGGAAGTCCAAACTGCAAAATATTTTTCATATCCTTACAGCACTGAAGGTAGTAATCCAAAAAAAGCTTTCTGTTTGCCGCAAGTAAGCATTTTTTTTTCTCTAATACAAAAGGTGCACGCATACATGTGCACACGCACATAGTGTGTCGTGAGCAGACTGCCTTTATAGGAGAATTATACACTGTGTGGTGCTGAAGTAATGTCTTGATTGCTTACTGGCTTATACACAAGGCAAAATGGTTAAGGAAATAAGGACAAGAGCTGTGCATGGAACTATTCATGTAATTGCACATACCCCTGATGTGTCCCGTATAGTTTGAGCTGCCTCTAGTTACCTGCTGTTATGGTGGTTGCATGTGCAAATGCTATTTTATTTTTGAATCAATGGTTTTTTACCTGGATTTCATCTTTTTAAAGCGTGACCTTGAGAGCAATCCTGATCACTGCACCACTGTTCTTTATATACTTGTGGGCAGTCATTTTGCTTCAGAATGTTTTATTTCAAAGCATGAAAGCATGACGACCTTTCAGCATTCACCGTCTTGTTCTTATGTGAGCTTTCTGAGGTGCAGTCAACGGTCTGCTGGTTAGGACATGCTCCAGCATTGTAATAGTTTTGGAAGAGCTTTCCTCAGCAGTGCCTTCTGGATCTAATATATAAGTAGTGTGCTTTTTTTCTGCTAATGTGCAGAGACCAACATTTCTCTCTTCAATAAATTTCTGAGAAATCACAGCAGGTAGCCTACTTGACATTTTCTTATTGTAGGCTTGACCTGTTCATGAGCTTTGTATCACTTTCAGGAGAAGACCGGTATAGTTGTGGGCCAGCTTTTCCAAATCACGGCATGCCTTTTTTGTCAGCTGCAAGCTCCTGCCGCATTGTGGGTGGTTGTATCACGAAGGAGAAAATAGCTAGCAAAAGCATAATCATTGCCTTGAGGCTTTGTCAAGGAAACCTTATGTTAAGTTGCACATTTGTGACTTGAGCTCCAAGAGGTCGATGGTGCTTGCAGAAATCTGCAGATGCGGAGCCTGTTGTATTCTGTGTGCATCCATTGATTTTAAAGGGGAAATGAGTGGTAAGAGAGGGGTTTTAGATCAAGAAGAGGGAAGCTGCCTGAAAGTAAAAAGCCTGACAACTTTGGCTTTGGAAGTACCACCACATCCCAGAAGTCCCAATGTCCAGCAAATGCCTGTCTCGGGTCATTAAAGCCTTTCACCACACTAGATAGGCTGAGGTGCTTACAGACAAAGTGGCTGCAGGGCCATATTTTCATCACTGATACCTTGCCGAATAATGAACTAGATATTTTTTCCTTCCTCATCCCGCTGGAAGTCTAAAGTAGACAAAGGAGGCATGTCAGTGTCAATTTAGTTTAACTAGAAGGCAATCAGGTTCTCCATGACCAACACAGAGAAGAATGTTAAAGTAATACTCATCCAGCTGGCAATAAAGGATAACCTGCACTGAACTGTAGAAATAAATGCAGGAAAAAAATTACTCACTAATATCCTTGACCTTTTTTCAACAGCAGATAGGAATAGTAGCAGCACCTGAAACCATTAGATATGAATATGGTGATTCCTGGATGAGTTTGCCTTATCTCTTGAGAGCTCTGAATATGAAGTGCTGTGGCAAGAAATAACAAATAGGCTGGACAGGGAAGTGGTTATGTCTGCAGCCAGAAGAACAAAGTATATTTGAATGTTAATTTTTTTTTACTCTTAACACACTTCTAGCATTAGGGACCCTATGCACTGTTTCACTTTGCTGTTGACACAGCATAGGGGTGAGAGATGCACAGATAGCTTGGAACAGTTACAAAAAAAGGATTAGTAGCCGTTTTGCAAGAGGTTATTATTGCATCTTCTGGGAGTTGGTTTCAAAGGCAACTACAAGCATGCGTGTTTCTCTTTTGCTCTCTGTAAAGAATAGTGCCTCTATAGTCTCATGACATTTAGCATCAAATACCTCTACACTTTTCTTCTTTCTGCTTTGGCCAGATAAGATTCTATAACCTCAAATCTTCTATGTATATCCCTTTGTTTTGTGATTCCTTTGTGAAAGAAAGAAAACATCCCACTGAGAAGGAGAGAAACAGGTTATAAGAATGGGAGCCACGCACAATTCAATCCTTCTTTTTCCTTCCCTTCCCTGCATGGCAGTGCACTGATGCTGCACCATAACTAACAGTCTGGTGTCTGCGGCCTGCCAAGCTGAACCCAAAAGGATCGAGCATCATCAATCTCATCTTTTACTGACTTTTTTTGTCTCTTTGTTTATGCTTGTTTACTTGAAACTGGGGATTTTTTTATTTCAGCCCTGGGTCAGGGCCTCCTGTGCGCTGCTGTGCTTTGGGGCCCTGGACAGCTCCTGACCCTCCTCCCTGCCTCCATTTGCCCCCCCCCCCTTTTTTTTTTCTCCAGAGTAGTTTGTAATCTTCAAATACCTGCTTCCCTTCTGTCCTCTCTGCTTTTCTCCTTCTGTGCTTTTCCAGGAGCTGCCTCCAGAGCAGCTCCCATTGCCTTTTGCAGGCAAGCAGCCCGCCATAATCATGACAGCAAGGTGCCCACCGCCTGCTCCCAGCAGATTCCTCCCTTGCAAACGATTCAGCAAGAGAAATGCTTAACTCAAAATCTTTTTTATGTCTGTGGGCTTTAAATTTAGGCCAGAGTTAAGCTTCTGGAAAGGCATTTATTTCATATGAGGCAGCCAGGCTTCAAGTGAAGAACGTGAGCTTTGTAAAGCCGCAAAGCTTTATCTAGCAAAGGCTCCGTGCTCACCTTTTTGTGTTCCTCCAGCCATGCAGTTGTGGTACCAGGGAACATGCTGCCCAGCTATTTGTAGTCCTCCTTTCACATCCCACCGTGCCATCCCACTCTAGCTGCAAGTCAGTCTGGTTCAGATACTTTTTCTCTAGGAACAGGCACGTTGCCATGCTGGCGAAACATGGCTGTGACCACTCTGCCACTGCCGGTGACCTGGGGCTCCGTCTCGTCCCCACCCCATTGGCTTGTTTTGAAGCAGAGTGCTCTGTAGGAGAAGCAGTGACAATTTTTTCCCTGTGTATAGGTGTCTGACAGCATATGGTAAATGCCTATTGTCCTCACTGGTGGGTTTTTTTAAGGTGTTGCAGACGAAGGTCAGGGTGATTATTCTCTCACTAAGTCTTAAAGCCAATTTCTGGAACACAGACGAGAATAACAGTGCCTGCATTCCTCACATGCCTGTTCATCCTGCCGTAGAGGTCTTGGTGATGTAGCTGACCAGTGATGTTTTCTTACCTGCAAGGTCAGAGATAAAGATGTTGCAGCACTGAGAGAATCTAATCTCGGCAAAGCCTCTTTTAGATCAGAGAGTAGTTCTGCTCTTTGGTGTATTCTTTCAAAGGCAATCCTTTGAGGAAATCTACGAAAAGTTGGTCAAGCTCAGGCATTTTGCATGGGCATGAATGCACTGTGCAGAGCCATCCAGGTGTTGTGAAGTGGGTGTTCAGTGTAGGCTTCAGAGTTAAAATTAGCCATTGGGAACCTATGCATCACTTGAGGGACTTTGGAGATGTTTATAACCATTCTTAACATTATAAATATTTTTAAATGCTATATATAATTTGGCTTCAGACATTTTCAGGTCATAACTAAACTACTGGGCTTGTTCCAAATCAGGGATGGATGGCATGAATAGCACTGTGTGAGTCAGACCCATCACATGTTCTAAATTAAACTTGTGCTGAGCCAACATTGATCTTAAGACTCTCTTTGAAAATCTTTTCCCCCTCCCTTACAGAAATTGCTGACAGCATTTCTACAGAGGTTGATAATGAGGAAATAAATAAAGCCGAAGTGTGGAAGAGAGTAAGGAAGCAACAAGCTGACTGGTTTAATGGGAAGAATCAAAACATGCAACTAGGAGGAAGTATTGTGAATAAGCAAGTTAGGGAAATAACAGCTTCAGCAGCAGATAGCCTTTGACTTGCCTAGCACTAAGGAGTTCAGATGGCAAATCTCTTAAGTTTATCAAAACGGGGTCGTCTCCTAACAAATATGCATGGGTGTTTCCCTACCTAGGCACTGCAAGCTGCCTGAAGTATTACCACAAAAGGCGTCTGTTCTCTGGGAAAGAAAGAAAAAAACAATATGAAATATGTGAGGATGACATAAAGATAAGAAGATCAGAGATCATGGAGGATTTATCTGATGACCTGTCTCCCAGTAGAGATAATACATGCCTCAAGTGAGATTTCGCCTGGGATACTTTGCACAGTTCTGGTCACACATACTTAAAGCAGGTCAGTTCAAACTTGTTCAAAAGATTAGGTAAAAGGAACCCCAGCTTTTAGTTTCTCAATTTTTTAACCTATCTGAGAAGGAGAAACTGAAAGACCTTGATGTCAGTATCCCAGCAAAAATAGAGCATGAATAAGTTTGCTGTCGGAACGTAGATAAGGGAAGATGTTAGCCTACCTGCAAGCAAGAACTAACTGGGTGGCAACATTTGACTGTGGACAAACAGTGAGTACTTTAGAGCTGGAAATGAAGAAGGCTCCAGGCTACCAGAGGAACGAGGCTCTGGAAGGAGCAGGGACAGGAAACCTGAATTATCAGGTTTTAAGTTTGAGTTAATGAAAGTTATTCTACTGTGTGTGTGCTTAGGGCACCGCAAAGGATCAAAGCATACATCCATGGAAGTTGTTTCCATTCTCTGTATGATGGAAAGAAAGAGAGAAACCAGAACTTGATATAGACAACTTATTTCGTGTATGTGTATCCAATATATGATCCATACATACAGAAAAAGGAATGGAAGTCCCTGAGTGGAGCTGCAAGAAGAAGGCAGGTGCTCTGGCTTCAGGTTATGCTGTCCCAGTGATGACCTAAGAGAACCTGCTATTGCTGTTTAAGCCCTGATTTTGAATGCTCTTCTCATAGCGAAATTCTTAAATCCCTCTTCTTTTTTCTTTTTCAATCGTTGCTTACTTGAGACCTCCACAAACGCTCTAGCTGTTCTTCCAGAGGAAGAGCCGTTCAGTGGCATGCACGACTCCCAGAAACACGAGGTGTCCTCTCTGCTGGGGCCGTGGAGGCAGGGCAGCTGCTTCTTGCGGGGCTGACAGTGCTGCTGCTGCTGGCACCAGTGAACAAATGAAGCTCTGTTCACTTTCTGCTCCAGCAGAGTGAGTGGTGGGGGGTGGGGATGGGCTGGGACAGGAGAAGGATGAGCTTGGGGATGGAGGTTGCTCAGTCAAATGAGGAAAAATATCGTAGGAGAAGACAATTCAGGTTCATAAAGAAGTGCTTTCAATGATAACACATTAAACAAAATTTGTGAGTGTTTGGCAATACCCTATTATCGCATTTCACAGGACAGCTTATCTGTTGTGCATGCTAATGATAAATCAAAGCCAAGCGTTCGTGTTTACTTCGTCATTGCCATTGACTCTGATTTAGGACAATATCAAAACATGAAATACCTTCCCATTTTCTCGTTGCTTATGTCTTCTGCCAGCAATCCAAATAGTGGGCTGGTGCTGTGATTTGAAAATCCTTTTAAACATCGCTGCTGTAGTGTATTCTTATTAAAATGCCAGAGTGCCAAAAGTCCACCAGAGAGGAAAGCATCCAGACTGTGCTGGGAGCACTGGGAGAGAAGTTTGCCTCATTTGCCACTTTGAAAGTCTCAATCTGTGTATTTCCATCCATTTGAATTAGGTTGTGTTGGCCCTTCTGAAAGCAAAGCAGTCATTATTACAGTAATGGGAAACTGAAAGAAAAAAATCTATCTCAAGTTTTATAAGATGCATTACCTTCAGAAATGTGGCATTTTAGAAGTGCTGGCATTAAATTTAGTGGCCTCTGCATAAATGGCCAAGAGCTATATTTGTGTTGCTCTAGTTAATGAAAAATGTGATTTTAAAATGTTTTTGTGATGTGACTAGAATGATACATCCTGTAAGGAGAGCAAATGCTGAAACATGAGAGGCTTACTTCTGCATTTCAGAGATTGAGCACCTTCATCTGGCTGAATCAAGGTTGAGAGAAAAGGGAGTTTTACTTGACTTGGGGACTTCCGTGTTCTCTTCAGTTACACCACATATGTGTAAGAGTGGTGATTGAGCATGGTCTAATTACTCTGCTGACAGCAGATGGAAAGTAACTGGCTGTGGCAGATGCACCCACCCTACTAAAGACCTGAGAAAGACCCAACAAAGCAGTCCTAAAGTTTCTGGCCCTGGTGGCACCAGGACTGCCTCCCCCCTCACAGCTCATGTCTGCTCCACACAGTGGGGGTCAAAGGTGGGAAAGTTGGGGTGCTCAGCCAATAGGGGGTGACATGACCATGTATTGACCACAGATCAGATTCGACCAGGGTACCAATGGGGCCCCGCCGGAGGACTCATTTGAGTCGGTCCTCCTCGGAGCAGCGGGTGTGCAGTCGGGGACTCTCCCCTTGAGTTGGGACGCCACTTAAGGTAACTTCTCGAGATTGAGAGCCCTCCCTTTCTGGTGAGTGAGTGAGTGCACATTTTGGATCGTATGGCCAAAACTTAAGAATTCTTAACTCAGCCGTGTCTGGTAATATTCCCAACCAGCATATCGAACCTGTATTTGTTGAATGTCAGTGGGATGTTGTCTTGGTGAATGAAGTTTTGTCTGCTTCATTTCAGTTGCAGATTAAAGCTTGTTTGAGTTCATTAATTGTGTGCGTGTAGCCATTTTGGTGTGATTCTGTGACAATGGCCAGGTGTGTTTTACCTGCTTTGACCTGCAGTCATCACCTGGCCCTGCTTCTTGCTCAGCCGTGCCAAGGAAGGACAGCCAGCGAGAGGGGGAGGCAAAAGTTTGTCTCACTCTGCCCACTGCTGTATGCACAGAGAGGTGAATACTCCTGCCACCCTTCTCAAGGAACTTTTTTGCAAGCCTGTGGTTTTATTGCAGTGAAGGGACATTTGTATGGTGGGACTGGCCACAGGCCCTGGCCTGTATGCAAGGGGGCTAGGTGTGCGTAGCAAGGAGAGGGTTCCTGTCCTCTGAATACATTGGATGAATGACTGTTGGCCCTTACAAGATTGTTGCAGCCGTCGCTGTCTCCAGCCATCCCCGTTCCCGGGTGCCTCAGGAGCAAGCAGGAGTTCACGTGGTGCACTCGTCTGTGTGGACTCCCTCCCATGGGCAGAAGTACGTGCCTCCAGCTGCAGGCAGCTTGTGTCCTCAAGAGACACGGAGGCTGTTGACCCTTATATTTTTTTAAATCAGAGCAGAGTTCATTCTTCCACAAATAAAGTGTCCGACCTGTTTACTTTATACTTACGTCCCAGACTTGGAAAGGTTTCTGCAGCGTAGCTTATTCCCTTTTCATCTCTCATGATTGCTCTTCATTGCTAGACTAATGCATAGGGAAATGGAGGAGGTTTGGTGTTTCTCTGAATGGATTCCCTCCTTGAAGGAGTCATTATGCTCCCTGTATCTATAGGTAGGTAGCAATGTCCTTAGAAAGTGAAAAACTGCTATTTTTTTCTTCCCCAGTCTTTTTAAAAGACTGATCTTTTTCATTCACTGTTGGTAGTGTATTAGAAATTTGCTGTATCATCATTAACTAAGCAGAATAAAGACAGTCTGGAAATAGAAATTGCTGCAGCCTGTGCAGAGAGATGTCAGCTGTTGCTCAATGTCATTATGAAACTGTGAAGTCATCAGAAATAATCCTCATGGGAACGTGAATACCCGGCACAGTGATGGGTTTCCAAACTGAAAACAGAGAGACAGAAGTCTGGGAAAAAGAAAGAAGAGAAGTACCACATGACATAAAAGCGGCTCCAGTTCTCTTTAGCTCACTGGAAGTTTTTGGCTGTCTGTAGTATCTGATACCCACAGAAAAGATACCTGAAGATCCATGACAAATAAGTGCAGTCTTAATCCAAGGCGGTCAGTAGAGTTTCCATACGCTGGATGGGAACTTTCTGCACATTAACACTGAAGCCATGCAAAAACATGACCCTTGAAATTGAACAGGAGAAGGAGATTAAGGAAAGGATAACTTATCTTGTTAATGACACCAAAGAATAAGACACTCAGGAGAAACCCAATAGCATCAGCGGTAAAGGTCCTGTTACCACTGTCAAGGATGAAAAGGAAAGCCTTTAAGAAAAAGAGGCAATAAATTTGCTTTCCAACTCCTTTATCACCTATTACATAAAAAGCCTGAGGGAACGAGATCTTACAATTGGAAAGAGTCTTAATGGCCCAAAACTCAGCCCAGACCTTGGAACAAAAGCTATAGTCATCACATTTCTTCGCTTTCTGGACAAAGGACTTATTATGTAAAAAGCAGAATAAAACTCGAAAGCCTGGGATATGCCAATAAGCAGTTCTCCCTTTACTTGGGCAATAAAAGAAAAGATCAGGAGAGACGAACAAATGCAGGGTTTCAAACAGCAGCCTGTTAACCTGTCAGACCAATCTGGATTTGAGATGAACGTCCTCCAGTTTTTCACCTACAGGGAATGACACTGTCCATGCCCTTGTAGTTTCTCTTGTGAAATCAAAGCTGATGGCTGTAACAGTTCTGCAGCTTCTGTCAGAAGTTAGAGCTGTTGTAAAAGGGGGAGGTATGTGCTTCTTCATATAGCATGGCTCAGCTTTTTTGCTGCCAATAATGTAAAGCTGCAATCACTGCTGAAGGCTTATTGTGTATTAGTGGTGCTTCAGAAGAGGAAGAGAGGAAAGAATAGAGAAGCCAGTAGTTGAAACACTTATTATTGTATTACTGCCTCAAAAATACCTTTGTTTTGTACTAACTGTATCACCAGGACTTGTTTGCCATAGACCGAGAAGTCAGCAATGAAGAAGCAGGTAGCAGGGACTCACCATTGACAGAAAAAGAGACAGCAGCAGTGTGTGAAAAGACATCTTTACTTATGAGCTATTCCCTGATAATCCTAATGAGGCTGCAGAATGTCAGTTGTAGAAAGCAGTAGCCATATCTCAGGGATTTAGTTGAATCTAACAAAATGAGGCAAAGGATGTTCTTTGTTTTTGCTGCTCCAATAGCCTGGTTCTTTATTGCTAACTGAAGGGTACTTCTGTGAAGAAATCATTATTATCTCCCAGAAGAGATGGGGAAACCACTGCATCTGCCTTCACTGGTACCTGAGTACCAGTACTGGTACTCCTACTGGGTACCTGAGGAGTGTTTTCTGTGATGCCTCCACTGGAAGAGGTCATTTTTGCCCACTGGTGGAGCTGGATGGCAGCTGCTGGGAAGAGCAAGCTCAGACCTGAACAAGCAAAAAGCTGATTCTCACTGTACAGAAGTGTGACATGTTTTCTGGGAATAAAGCTCAGATAAAGCTGATACCTCATAATGTTAGTTCTGTGAAAATGGAGTTTAAGGCAAGATTCAGGCAACAGCGTAGTTTCTCTTTGATGGTCTACATTGAGAACTACTCTATGCGAATAGTTCTGTTTTCCACATTTCTCTATACAGTTAAATGTTTGCATTACTTACAGAAGAGCAACAAAACCCATAGTGTGTCTACGTGCAGAGATTTTGATTTTGAAGACAGGACAATCTCTGTGGTTAAATAAGCATCACTATAGTTCAGTTACAGTACTCTGTACTTGAACACCATGTTTCATTCTGGATCACCTAGACTGTAGTTTCTTAGCATCTGAACACCTGGCATCTTCTGTTTAGAAACAACCACAGAAAGTACTAATTATTGTCTTCTAATGTTCTTTCTAGTTCATATGACACTGCAGCTGTAATGCCTTATTTGTTGTTACAGCAGTACCCAAAAAAGGTTGTTTCTTCCAGAAACCTGAAGACCCACCATTGCAATGGAGCTCGTTGCTTCCAAAGTTTGTGCTTTGCCTGCTAGCAAACATCTGCCTCCAATTTCTATGCAAATGCTCTCGATCACATGTATCTGAGTCATGCCTCTTTTGGAAGCGTATATAATGAATTCTCTAAATATGGAGCTGACCTGATGTTAAACCGAACAGCCGCCTATTCACAGCTTCCTTTACTGGTGTATCACTGATCTCAGCGATGCTGCTGTAGTCTCAGCTTAGATGTCAGCACTGGGTTAATTCATAGCCCTGTGGTTAGTATCCTTTAAGATGAAAAATGAATAAAATGCATGCCTTGGAGAATCTCACAATCCTAAGGAAATTTTCTCTCTTCCACAAAAACCACCTCCTCCCCTCACCAGACCTCAGTACTTCTTATTAAAACAGCACCCAGGTTTCTTTCCTTCCCTTCTCCAGTCATTACTGGGACCACTGAGAAATGTTTACACTGCTGACACCCATGCTCTCACCTGGGTCCCAAAGCTGTCTCTGCAACTTCAGTGTAAGCGTGCAGATAACCAAGCTGGAGCTGAGATCACGTGTGAACCAGAGAGCAGTGACAAACAAGAGGACTTAGTGACCACTGCAGCTGCTTCCTTGTAGAAAGAAGCTCATTAGTGTTAAAACTAATTTTTGCTTAAATAATTGGTTTACTTGTCATCAGCTGAGGAAGTAAAAGTTAGGAACAGGAGTGCTGTAAACAAAATTGTAATTATCATTGCCTGTTGAGCATTTGTCACAATGAAGAACTCTGCTTTCAAATTTTTCTTCGCTGTTAGTGACTGTCACCATTTCACCTGGTCTGTCCAATACATGGAGTTGTGTGACGCCTGTCACTTGCTGCTTTGTTAATTTCTTCCTCCCTGTTCAATGAACTCTTAGCTGATGTAAAAATAAATGCGAGTTAGTATGTAAATACTGTCCTTGGGCTGGAGGCTGTTAGGTAGAAGAAAATTTAGCCAGTCGTTGTGTATGTGTGATGAAATGAAATCTGTGCATTGATCTTTTTCCTGCCTTGAATTCTAGGCTGTTTTGTAGTTCTGGCTGCTGCTAGCAGAATGAAGCAGACCACAGAAGTGGACTTTAAAAGTCAGAATATAAATAAGATACTTGGAATCTGCCCAAGAAGAGGAGTCCTGCTTCCTCCTTTTTCCCCTTAAGTTTCGCTTTATGGTTTGCGACAGCCAGTCTCCCGCTCTTCACTGAAGCAGTGAGAGCTGCCCTTTGCCAGAATTCCAGTTGATGTTTTTAAACTGAAGAAACAAAGCAAACTGAGTAAATGTGCCACCTTGAAAGCAAATCTCCTGCTGTGGATGTGACAGATCAGTGGCAGGCACTTTTTCCTGGCTGTCCTGTGGTGGGCAGGGGTCGTGCACCCAATGCTGTGGAGATCACTATAGCTCTGGCATACCAGACCTGATACAGTGAGGTAGCTCTGAAGTCATCATCTGGCACCCAGTGTTACTGTTGAGGGGCTCATTGAGACTAAAGAGAAAACTTGCAAAGTAATATGTGGGGTTAAAATACCTTCTCTCCTCCCCTGCCATGCCAAAAAGAAAGGTCAGCGTTTGCATTGCTGAGGCTGATGGTGGCAGGTAAGTGTGGTGTTGCACCATTGCTCTTTCTGTGCTTTCCTCATGACAAATGTGAGTGCTGGCCGCTGTATGCTGGAGAAAGGATTTCTCACTTGTGGCTGTTTGGGTGACAGTGCAACTTGTGAGCTGTGTTTTGGGGATTATGAACCCTGTGTAAGCACCTTTATCATACAGCAAGCTCCATTTTGATTGTAAGCCCAGTCTCTTCTTCTGCTATCTTAATTACCTCCACAATCTACATTTCGATGCAGTTGCAAGCTGTGATGTCGCAAGGGTGTCCATAGAAGGTCACTAAACCTCAGTGACCCTTGGTTATTGGAAAGAGCTTATCTTGCCAGCCATTTCCAAGAGAAGAAGAGATGCAGAAGGCCAAACTATGTCAATGAAGGTCCTTGAATACCTTAAAGGCCCTCAAATTCCCTAGCAAACAACAATCCAAAGGAAAAATTTCCAAAGCTGGGAAATGCAAACAGCCATTTTTGTTTAGTGTAATTCAATTTGTTTCTTGTGCAACTGTAATAGAAACTTTTGCAAAATATCTGCTCCTGCACTTACAAGCTACCAACTGGCAAACACATAGGAAATGCAAAGTCTGGTGATTCAGCGAATGAGGATGGTTGTGCATGTGTGTGTATGTAAAAGTAGTCACGTGGGGTTGGATAGAGATAGGAATAACTCTGGACACTTGGACCACAAAGTTCTACTTTCTTATATATTAACAGACTGAAATAATGTGAAAGGAATATGTCTCGAGGCTACTAGGGAGACAGAAAAAAGTTCAGTCCCCAGACCTATCGCAGGCCAATGGGAAAATAAAGATATACAGGTCCGCAACCAAACTCAGTTTTCTGGTGAGCATAAAACTCTGGAAACTTCATGATTCTGTATCATCATCAAAAATACAATGCACTAAATTTGACAGGAGCTGTGGTGTAGCAGCAAGCAGATCCAAATTTGAAAACCTATTTGTTCATTTGTTCTGTTTCACATGCTTATGTTATCAGGGATGGCTGATACTTCAGAGTCAGATTTTAGGTTAGTATTTGTTAATATGTAAACCTACATGTTCAAATAACAAGTCATTCTAAACAGTTAACAAACTAATTATTAGCATGGTGTTAACATTACTTAAAGATGATCTCCTCTCCTCGCTCTTGTGAAATTTTGTTTCAGGAGATACTGTTATCTACAGTATTTCTCCCATTTGAAGAGTTTCAGTTCCAAGAATTTGAAAGCTTTCTCTGTTATAAGGTGTTTTGATTGCTGCCTCAAAGCCACCACCAGATTTGATGCCAGTGGGCATCACCATTCAAGCGTGGAAAAACACTTGCAACAGTAACAATATTCAGTACTTGCAAGTATAACAACATTCAGCTAGAACCTCTTCATATTGCCACCCAAGTCTAACCTGATAAATTATGTGTCTTTTCTCCCTTTAACTCCTAGGTATCAAGTCCATCCTGCCCCATGTCTCCTTCTGGAGTGTTTTTTCCTTTTTCCTTTTTCTCTTGCACAATTTCCTGTGGCCTCATTTATTTCTTGACAATTTGGTCTCTCCTTTCAGAAGAACTTACGGATTTTTCCATTTACAAGCAGGAAAGAGCTCTTTCTTCTATGCTACCCCTTTACTTCCTGCTTCACAGTAGCTACATTCGTAAACCTTGTTGTCATATGCCACGTCCCCATCCAAAGCTCTGAAGAAGATGGTAAAAAGTGATAACGAAAGAATATGGTCCTTGCCTCACATCAGTTCTGGGATGTGCCAGACATGATTACTCTATTGAGAGGACACCAAGTTCATAATATTGATATTTTAAAGGAAATTGTGCATAGAAACAGTTACATGACTGGCAGACTTGGAAGTATGCACTGGGATAAAAGTGACTTCCTAAGTCCTACCAAACATTTTGTAGTTCTTCAGTGATTGGAATGAACAGTGGGATTAGGCAAATATGTTGAGTTGCATAACAGGACAAAGGAAGGACAAAGATCTGTTGCTTTTATGATTGCCAAACTGTGAATGACAGCACAAACCAAGTTAAACATCCAGACTTCATAATTTGTAAGCATAGATGTTTTACAGTTAACTTTTTTCACTTCCATAGTAGTTTAGAAGGGTGTGGGAATACCTTTACTCAGTATTACTGCTTTTCATATGGAGGAAGAGAGGAAAGCAACGTTCACAATTTCACAATGCAGTAATAACCATTCTCTGCAGCCTTCATATTTATTTTTCTTGTCATTTAAAAAAACAACTTTGGAGTTTATTTTCTCTTTTACCCTAGCTAATAACCAAACCAGTGTTGATTTCAGCAGCAGCCAAGCGGTAAAAATGATATCTTAAATACTTGTAAAAGGAGAATCAAGTCCAAAACTTTTTGCACACAATGCAGTAACCATAAACTGCATAAACATTTAGATTTGCCATATATTAATTTAAAAACAGAAGGCCAAAATGTATCAGGTGCTTGAGCAGTATCTCACAAGTAGTCTGCAAGTAATGCTGTCGTGGTCAGTGTCAGTCTGGTCCTGGCACATCATGCCTATGAGCAGATGCTGGTAGTGCTCCACTGACTTCAAAGCAGCTTTGTGCATGCCTCGAGAGACTGTTTCATGGTTACGCTTGAAGACTCTTGGTACCAATCAAGTGTGTTTGAATCTGGCTCAGAGGCAGAGTAGCAAAAGACACCGAGTATGGTTTACAGATCCAGTCTCACCTTCCCCTGCCTCTCTCCCACTCTCCTGATGTCCCTTGGGGGTCAAGTTTGACAAGCTGCTGGCCTGCCAGTGCTCTGAACTGCTCATTTGTAAGAGCTGACTTGTCCAGTATCTTCAGTTTGTGAATGATCTCTTGAATTCACTGTGGACAGCCATTTCATTTCTGTGAAATTAATTTCATCATCTACAGTGGCTACTCCCTGGCAAAGTTTTAAGGCCTTTGCTTTCCTCTTCCCTTTTTCTTTCCTTTAGCCTCTATCACAGTTTGCCACTTTTTGCTGCCTACCCTGTGCCTTGTTAGTCTGCTTCCCAACTTCTGTTGATTTGTTTTCTGTTTTATCATAGCCACATTTTCCTTTGTAGCGTACCTGTTTTCACAGGCTTTCTTATTGGTAGTGCCTGATGACTCGTGCATCTGACCTCTCAGCCTATAATAAATTAAGCATCTACTCAATACACTGATGCTGCACCTATTACCTCCTCCAAAACACAAATTATTTCCTCAAAACAAACATTACCAAAGGACAATAGAGACTCGGTGGTACAATCAGTCGGAAAAGCACATTCAAATGAACATATGTTATTTTGCAGCGTGTTCTGTATATAATTCAAATACTTTTTGGCATATACTAAACCTGCCCAGGACACATGGCTCTGCTACCTTGCCTGGTGTCCAGCTGCCTGCCTCTGTAGCCCCGCTGGCTGTTCTCCTTCCCCTAGCAACGGTGTTTGTGTTGACATTGTGGTGGTAGCGTCTGGTAACAGGATCCCATATTTACATGTACCGCAGTGCACGGCTCTTGCCCTGGCCCTGCTCTAGGAGTAGCGTCTCTTGCTCCAAATGCTGAACCTCTGCAATTACTTATATTGTTGATAAAGAAAGTGAAAACTGTGTTGGAAACAGAGTAAGCCACTGCTGATTTGAATTTTGTGAAGTTAATGCTATTCCCAAGTTTCATTTTGTCAGTAAAAAAAACACTCACTCTACTAGTCTGGGTAAAATTCATGGGGACAATCAGCAATTACAAGCAGATCACGATTACTAATTCACTGCAACATTCCTGGAACATACTGTTTCCATTCCTGGATTGTTATATTGGCATTTAAATTATTAAAACTGCGTAATAACAAGTCATAAATTTCCCCTGGGGGACCTGAAAAATTCTGACATTTCTATTAATGAAAATACTTCAAAAAGATTTAAAAAAAAAGTTTTAATGAAGTACCGTAGAAGCATGCAACCATGTAATAGGTTAACTACACGTCCACTCGAGTTAGGAAAAGATTAGCAAATTTAAAGTAAAGAGAACTTGTTGGGACGCCTTTGAGAGCATTTTTTGTTTCTTCATTCAGATACATATGTATTTATGCAGGCTTCTCAAGCCAAATTCAGTCCTCTCGACTTACTATTTTTAAGGAGTGTGTTAGGATTTATTTAGTACAAATTCTTTACAGCATAGCTCTGTAATGTGTTTTTCCAGTCTTGCTTTTTTACCCCCATGCACATGACTCAGTTTGGACCAGAAACAATTATGATGTCCACATTATGGTGTATTGTCTTGGACTGCTTCCTTCCCTGTGCCTGGTGACCTCTCAAAGGGGTCAAGCAGTGCTGAGGGCCAGCATCACCCCCAGCTTCTGTGCCAGTGGTGCCGGGGGAGGCAGCTCTCTGTAGCCCACAGCCATGAGCACCGTGCATGCGTCTTTTTATTTTTTCCACCTGAATTCAGATTTATTGCGATCACTTTTTCTGCAAATGCAGAAGCTGCTCCAGAAGAAAACAAGTAAGTTCACTCAGTGGTAGAGGACCTGGTCCTGTATCTATTGAAGCTGAAGAAATGTCTCCGTTGACTGGAGACTGGGCTGTTGGAGGAGGAGGCTGACATGGCGGAGGCTGCGTCAGGCAGCCCTTTGGCCGTGCAGCCAGTGAGGCCAGCAAACCATGGGTTTTTTAATCTTCATTTTAATAAAAAGAGCAATGGTTGTTCATACACAATATTGCAATTTACCAAAAAAGCTACTGAGCAAGACTTGACATTCATTTCACTGTGAGATTTCTTGTCACATGCTGTCCCGATAGGGAACACAGCAAAACATAATCCACCAGTAAAGCCCTTGCTCTTGGGACACAGAGACTGTGAGATGTCTCTATTGCCCTCGGGACCTGGCTTTATTTTATGCTTATTCCTATCAGGTAGTTCCTTGTCCTGAACTTTCTGGACTACTTATCCACGCACTATTTTTAGCTTGTATGCCTTCTGCTCTTCCCATGGGAAATCGCTTGAGATTTACACTGGGAGCTGAAGGGGGACATGAGCAAAAGTAATAGTGGATAATTTGGTGGGGTGGTTCCTGCTGTTGAATGACTAAATGCACCTGAAGTGAGAAGCTAGCTTTTTAGGAGAGACCAAAATGTGCCTGGTGCCCCTGCCTGGCAAAGGAGAATAACCTACCATGCCTGGGTTCAACACCGTAGCAATAAGGAGAAGGCTTGGAAGGTAATAAATACCCTGACCCAGCATCAGCTGAGGGATTTAGGCTGCTTCCTGCTGCTGCTGAGAGCCTGTAGCAGCTGGGTGCCTTATTCTCTGGAGGATTTTTGGAAACAAAAAATAACTCTCCTAATTGCACTGAGGATAAACACCAACTGGAGTGTCAGCTCGAGTATACATTAAAAAAACAGTTCAATTAGTGTGATTTGGTTTATGTCAGTTTATTAATTTCTATATGCATATTGTAGATATTAGTTGGTTGTCCACCTTAGAAAATATCTGAAGGTTTGCAGATGTAAGAGGGTGACTTGATGTTTAAAAGAAAAAATTAACCCTGCAAATGCTGAATGTTCTGAGCTTGTCATTTTTCTTGTCACCATTGTTTTTAAGCAGATCGGCATTGTATTTATAGGGTTTCTTCTTTTAAATACCTTCACAGAAGACAGATTACTTTCCATAACCTTGAGTACATATTTTGTGCATAGGACTCTTATCTCAAAGCACACCTCAAGTATCAGTAAATATCCTCAGAAGTAGGTTAGTAGTATTTCAAATTGTATGAATAAGTAGTAATTTGTGTTATTAACGCCGGAGCAGCCAGTGTCCCTCTAGCAGTCCATCACTGTCTACCCAGTGGTCCATCTAGTCTAGCAACTCCTTCTGACAGCTGCTAACATTTGTTAGAAGCTGGTGCTAGGGACTGGAACAGGTTGCCCAGGGAAGCTGTGGATGCCCCCTCCCTGGAAGTGTTCAAGGCCAGGTTGGACAGGGCTTTGGGCAACCTGGTATAGTGGGAGGTGTCCCTGTCCATGGCACGGGGGTTGGACTGGATGATCTTTAAGGACCCTTCCAACCCAAACCATTCTGTTATTCTATGATATGATATGATATGATATGATATGATATGATATGATATGATTCTATGATGTTTGTGGGATAGCTTGTCCACTGGGCAGGGTTTTTTTTTATCTTCAGTAGTGCTACTGCAGTGGATGTGGAGGCTTGCATGCCCCTGTATTGACAGGGATCATCCTATTTGTATAAAAGCTCTCATACTGCTTAGCATCAGTTTCCTTTTACTCTGAAAAATAATAATTAAAAAAATTAGGATTCAAATCTGAATTTGATGAACTCCAGATTTGTTTAACTTGTATATTCAGAGACTTGCACAGACTTCTTTTTGTGGTCTTTCCTCACAAACGTGCCTTATTCCTCCTGCCAGGGTGCAAAGCCTCCTATCATTCTCAGAAAATAACAGCTTTTACAGATAGAAATTGGATATCCAAATTGACACAGTGAAGGTCAGCATGAGGTGTTCTTCATTTCTGTACTACTATCGTATTTTCCACTGTGTGGTTTCTACATACTTAAATTCTCAGTGCTCATTGCTAAGACACTAATATAATGAAGGTCGTAAGTCCATAGCTGGACAAGAAAGAAGACTCACTTTCTTCATTTCAGACCACATCCTTAAAAGCCCCAGGACATGGTTTTTCTCCGTTAATGAGCTCATCCTTCAGCAAGGTATTGTCACTCGCTGATCTTTCTTTTTAATACAGTCTCTGCTGCTTCTGCTGCCAGCTGAATGTGCGCGTCCCTACAAATAGGCATGTCCGTTACACCTGAGGTATCTGTGCGCCTCTATTTGAGACTTCTGTTTTTCTCAGAGTGTCTCAGTCCTTTACCTATTAAAATAGTATTTAAATTAAATTTAAGAGAAGATACCACTTTCTGGTGGAGAACAGTCCTTAGATGCAGAGCTCTTCTTTTGCAGATGGGACCTAATTTGTTTGATATGATGGTTCCCCTTGTGATATTCAGATCACTAATCTGGGGACACATCATGCTAGAGCTTTTAGTTGTGGCAGCCACCACTGGCGTTTTACTCTGTGCCTTTCATATACCATTATGCTTCTAAGCAGTTGTGGGGTACGCAGAAGTGATTTAAGATGCTTGGCTGAAAGGTGCAGCTCTTTCCTCCAGGCCAGCTGTGTCATGGTTGTTGTCGCTTATTTTCTTTCCTCCTTTGCATGGCCCCAGTAATGAGGCTTGGTTAGCCAGCAGCCACAGTCTGACTGCACAGAAATGCCAGACCAAGGAGAATTGATTCTCATCTCCACTGTTGTCAAAGGATGCTCCTCTTAAACTAGGTATAACATAATAAATTACAGCAGTAGCTATTCCTAGAGGGAGCTGCCTTTACATGTAAACACACTTGGAGCAGCTTGCATAGAAGGTGCTGTTGGTTTTTTCCATTATAGGTTGTATTTTAGCTGCTGGTGCAGATGGATCAATTTTGGCTCCTGATTTTCTTTTTTTTTTTTTTTTTGTTTTGCTGTGTCACTGCACTGCTCTCTGTTTTTCAGAGATTGTTCCAAACTCGTAATTAATCCGGTGTCAGAGGAGAGCAGTAAGAATTGCCAACAAGGGAGACTAAAACAGGGTGCAGTTTGCAAATACTGACAGCAAAAGAAGGAAATTCACTTTTTCTCCCTCTTCAATCTAGCAAGCCTCCTAGGCAAATGATTCATGGCATTTCTCCCCCCAAGCTTTATTACAAAAGGTGTAGCAACAGCACAGCCTTTCCTGAAAGTCACTTTCTTCCCACAGCCTTTCACACACACACACACACCAAGGGATGGCTTCTCAGGAATGGCTTGTGTTAATTAATAAAATTTCTAAGAAGCCATCCTTTGGAGTGTGTGTGAAAGGCTATGAGAAGGAAGCTACTGTGGCCTCCTTTCATGCAGCTCAGTCCCTGTGGCTACAACACACATCTGACAGAATAACGACCATAATAAATGTAATTCCATCTCTTTTGTTAGTGCTGTGTACAGTATTCTCTCCTTTTGCCTTTTTTTTTTTTTTGCCTCAGTAGCAAGGTGAAGGATAAAGACCAGCTGGGAAGACTCTCATTTCATGTCATTTTTCTAATGAGCCCTTAAGGTACTTCCAGAAGTCTTCATGGGGTTGAGCCTAATCAAAGCCTGGAGATGCCGTGAGGAAGAAGTGCGTTCATTCAGAAAGCGTGCTTTCCTCCTTACACTGCTGGTACTTCTTTTCAAGTCCTCCTAAGTATCCTTTTAAGCCCATTCAAGTATTTTTGCTCTTTTAACCTCCCTGTTTTTCTACTACTGTCACACAGCAAAGGAATAGGAAGTCAGTAGCACAGTTTGTTCGGAAATTGCTATACCAAGGGGGAGAGACTGAGAAGTAACAGGACTTACAAAGAATATCCTCCTGTAGCCCAAGGCTGAAACATCTGCCTACCCATCTTTAGAAGCAAACTCCAAAATGACAAGCCAAGTACCAGCAGGTTCCATATATTTAGATTCAAGCTCTGTCTTTTGAAGCATACATGTTCAGTGTAATACCAGTGGTACACCATAGCTGGGTCATTTTGTATGACTTTAATTAGGTATTTTTGGTCAATCACTGGTAGGAAATAGCCATAAAGGGAGAAAAGTCTCTTATTTTTAACAAAATACAGTAAGATTAGGGCTCATGAATGGCCCATAGAATTAAATACAAGAATTTTATGTGGACATTAGTAGTAATAGTATTAACATGATAGGTATTTGTATATAATGAGCTAGTGCTGGTCAGTGATAGTAAACATCTCTTAATGGAAATCAGCACAGATGGTCTTACAGGACAAACAGAAAGGAGCAGGCACCGTGAATTACTTTTTGAGAAGTCATTTATATGAATAAGCTAATGTATGTCCTTTTGGGCCCACTACTGTAACTTATTCAGACTTTTTAATTGTGAGATTTAATGGCAGCCTTTTAATATATTTTATTTAAGAAAAAAACTACTAAATCGGAGCTTTATCCTCCTACAAAACCAATCTGGGTCATTTCTCGGCATGCACTGAAAGTGAAATGTGATGGACCTGTCAGTCAAGGAGCACAGTCTCTTGAAAGGCAGAGACCCCTTACTTCAG
>NW_010177637.1:31135-32689 GCF_000695765.1 Mesitornis unicolor
TGCTCCTTGCTGTCTAAGCAAGAAGGTACTCTGTTGAAGAACCAGCCAAAGATGGTTCTCTTGCCAGTTCAGTTATGAATTCAGAAAGAAATCTGTCCTTTCTTTTAAAATAAACTAAAAACTTCAGGTTTTCTATTTAAAAACAAAACAAAAACTAAACTAAAAACCACCTCGGTTCCTTTCAGTAGTAGCTTCTGGATATCCATTCCCTAATCCAATCTGTTTTCTGGAAGCAATTTTCCTGCGTTGGTTTCCATCCTCCTTGCTTTATTTGTACTTTGTGACTTGGTGAGGGCAAGGTAGAGGAGCAGAAAAGTTTTTAATACCAGTCCTGTCTGACTTCCCACTTCTGTAGTGCTCTTTATTTTCTAAATTTAAGAGGACTAATGAGAACTTTGAAAGAAAGGAGGCAGCAGCATGTGCTACAGCTCTTTGCAGAAAATCGAGTTGGCTTTGCAACAGAAGAGACATGTGCGCTTAGGTAATCTTTACCTAGAGGCTGTCATCTTTTTATCATTACAATCCTTATGAGATGACTCGCTGGCATTATTTATTTATTAAATTGATTCTGTTGTTTCACTTTCTCTGACAGTCTGCAGCCTGTGGGAAGGATGTGACATAAGCCTTTCCTCTCCCAGTGCTTTCATCTTCCCAGGACAGTCTCAGGCTCCTCTGCAGTAGCGGCCAAGTTTCCTTCAGCAACAGCAGCAATTCAGTTCCGTATTTCCCCTGCAGTTTGCTGCATCACAGATTTGCATGTGGGTACTTTATTTCTTCCTCCCTCCCTATAACCTCACCCGCGTCTCTGCTAGCCATTTTTGTTAGTTAGTGAAGTGCTCCAGTGTTTAGTTAGTGCCTATTCCCTGTTTTGCACTGTTCACTTGCTGCAGGAGTCCTGTTTAAGGCATCAGCTTGCATAAGATGCAGTTTTTATGCCTCTGAAAGACAAATTTAGTGTCACTACACTTACAATTTTAAACACGAGAATTCCCAAAATAAGTACTGACTTTATTCTTGTATGGCCCTGCTGTGTTTTTTCACGAAGAATACATACTGTATGCTTTCATACTTTTTCTAGATAAACAAGAATCAGCAAAGCCACATACGCTTTCAGTGAAACAGAAAGTTGTTGGCAATATTTTTCTTTTTTTTTTCTTTTTTATCAAAAAAAGGCCCAAACCCCAGTTTTGGCAGGCGCAGCAAGAGAGTTTTTTAAATTACCATTTTGGGGCATCCTGCCATCTTTCTCAGTGTAAGCTGCCTTCCTGTTTATGCCCTTCACTCTCCCGGAGCCCACGGCGGGGGAAAAAAGGCTACAACTAATTTCAAGCCAGCCTGTGGAGAAAGGGGGAGATTGAAAATGGTTTCGTGGTAAATACACACGTCCTGTTTAAAAATAAATAATATCTCTCAGCAATGCCTTTTTGGCTTGCTGAGCTTCCAGGGCGTGTTGAGGGCTATGACAAGTTGGCATTGCTGCTGCGGTATCATAGCAACTCCAACAAATCAAGACGGCGCCCTCCAACAATGAATCATTCATTTAGAAACCATATC
>NW_010177637.1:32720-36680 GCF_000695765.1 Mesitornis unicolor
CCCTGACTTGTGAAAGATTTATTCCTTTCAGGAGGAAAATTTATATCCACTGTACAGACGTGGGCTGCACAATACCTTGTGGAGTGAGTACAATAGCTTTGGAGGGATTGCTCAGGGCATCGCCTTCTGCCAAGGCAGTAGGTTTAAAGGAGTCTGAAAAGGGCAGTAGCGGTAGCTGTTTGGATAGCTGCCACTTCCCAAAGCTGCTCCACTTCAACCTCTCTGTTTTACCTGTCTCACTGAAGGGAATTAACATCACATCATTATATTCACTGGTTGGTCTTCTTCTGGTAAGGTAGGCGATTCACCTAGCAAACCACCAGCAGAAAGTATTGATATTGCCAAGTTATTCATTAATGATCTGTCTCTAACAAGCATCTAAGCTATAAACAGAAAAAAAAAAAGAGTCACTATTTTCTTACTAGGAAATCCCAGCTGAGCACATTGCTAAGAAACACAACAAAAGAGTCAGCTTAAAACTCACTAAGTCTGATTTCCTAAACACTGTTAAACACCTTTGAAGTCAGTCAAATGGCTGAGAACCTCTGTAAGAAGCCAACTGAATGATGAGCCTGTGAGGAAGAAAAAGGCCTTTCCAGATCTTATGTCCAATCGATGGAGTTAATAACAGCATCAGAGCACGTGCTCTCTCCTTCATTTGATGTGCAGATTGAAAGAGAGGGCTTTAAATATACTTTAAGTATAGCAGTTGGAAGGGGTTTCTGATGCACATGATGGGAGGTGTCCCTGCCCATGGGAGGGGGAGTGGACTAGATGATCTTTAAGGTCCCTTCCAACCCAAACTATTCTATGATTCTGTGGTTCTGTGTATCTCTTGTTATTAGACCATCACCATCACAAATCCACATTTCAGTCAGTGCATGCCAGCCCTTAGTTTATCTTCTCTCCTTCCCATCATCAGAAAAGACTGGGAACAGTATTTTCAGATACCACAATGTCTTCATTAAAAACAAATGTGTGCGGTGGTGCTAAGCACTGTTCAAATACAGAGAAGGTGCTGCCTATCCTAACAGGTCTGGTCCTTGAGGAGCAAGGAGATTAGAAGAATGCAGTATTTATAAATAAGGCTGTGGACTGGCTTCCAGTTCCTTGGCATTGAGTGGTGTATGTGCGTTATTTTCTGTTCACCATCCTGAAAAAAGTTACTAGCTTTCTAGGGAATTGCTTGTATCCTAACCCATGTTTGGCAAATAAGGGAGAGAGGTTTGAGAGGTTAATTTCTAACAGAGAGTTCTGTGGAGGTACAAGTGTTCACTAGGGAAGGAGACAAACCGCCTCATTTTCCATTTCAGATCTGCTCAAATTGTTCAACTGAGCTTCAGCTTTAGTTAAACAAAACCTCAGAGCAGTGGTTTAAGCCCCATGGTATGGTTTGGCTCCCACATTAGGACTTTGAAAGTGGTGTTAGAATCCATAATATAATTCTATTTGTCAGTTACTACTTAAATGTGGATGGATTTTTTTTTTTATTCTTATCATCCTTTGTCTCTTGGCTATTAGTACCTTGCAGTGCCGCTTCTGAACAGAAGTTGTGTGACACTGAATTTCTCCAGTCAAAGGGGAAAGCAGTTTCTTTCTGGAGAACCCGTGAGACTGCTTAGATCATGATACTGTCTTCACTTAAAAGAAGTGAATAGTCTCTTCCCTCTATCAGACAGCTTTTAAAGCTAGTTAGGCTTTACATCTCTGGGGAGTAGAATGGTAAGTTTTCATTCATCCTATGCCAAATTGGCTGTATCAAAAGTTCAGGTCTGGCATTCAAAGTCATCCCTGCCCTCGTGCCCATGGAAGACTGAAGACACTTTCATAGGCTAAAGAAAATCTTAGTCTTGATGACCTTTTCCTTGTTATAGGAGATTGTTTTTTTGGACTGTGGCCGCTGGCCTTCAAGTGTACTATCAGATTTTTCCACTCGTGTGCTGTGAATACTTAGTCATCAGGAAATACGCTGCCAGACAAATCATAGCTCTGCCTTTCCTGTTGTCACTTTTTAGTACCATTCTTTGAACTATTCATGCACTGATGGGTTTTTCAGCAATGAATGGAAGGGAATAAAGTTTGCAATTCCCCAGTGAACTGCTCAGCGCTCATCATATTTTTTCAAAGGATTGAAAAAATGCAGGTGATACTCTCAGTTTTTAATTACTCAGAAGATGTCCAACTTTGCTCTTCCTTCCTCCAGACATGTACAGGATATTTTTTCTCACCTTAGCACTCATTTGCTCTCTCAGACATGCAGATGAACACCATTCCCAAAGGGGCAAAGTGAATAAACTTCGGTTCATTGACTGGCCTGTGGTAGCAAGAAGTGAAAACTGTAAGAAACTTTTCCATTACATCTATTTGGCAAGAAAGAAAAAGGAAAAAAATACAGGAGTTGCTATCTTCAGGAATTCAAGCCTTCCAGCCTGGAATACATTAAATTTAGAAAACATATTAACGTACCACAAAACCCACAGGACAGATTTCAATTGACTCCACCTAGATTTTGGTGGCAAAACATCCTGGCCACATAAACCAACGGAGTATTTTGTGTGGAAAGGTTGGCTTCAGCAGTTATTACTCACAAGTCAAAAACAGAGAGATTTATTTCATTTTCCATTTCAGTTCTCCTCCATCTTATAAACCCAAGAGGAGAGCTTCCTTCTTTTCAGTTTATCCAGATGCAAATACCTATAGAAAGTATATGGCAGTGAAGAATCCGCCCTGAAGTTTCCTCCTGCTGTCTTCTTAATGCAGAACCTCATTGGAAGGGATTTCTGAAGCCAGAGAGGACACTTGGGATTCAGCTCTGGAGCTTCTGCAGCTACTCCAGAGAACAAATGAAGCCACTTTAATGATTGGGCATTTTGGCTAAGTTTGTCCCAGCATATACTTTTTCCAAAAGTCATACTTTAGAGCAGATAAGTGTATTGGAAGGGACTGTGGTTTTAGATGGCCAGGCTCTGTTGCCTTTGAAGATCAAGAAGTGTCATGCAAACAAAATGAAGTCAAGCAACACTGAATCATAAAAAAAAGGGAGGGGGAGGGTTGGGAAAAGAAGTATATATTTCCAGTGGGCTGAGGTACCAAACTAACGAGGGTCTTTTTAGTTCTTTGCCTAGAGAGTGATTTTGAGCAAGCCTTAAACCATTTTGAGGCACTGCAGCAGCAAATGAGGCACATTTTGAGGCACAGTCTAAGAGACCTCAGGCCTTTTCCCATCCTGTACCCACTGAAGGCCTTTCTGAGATTTAAACAGAGGAAGAAGGTCACAGATCTGTCACACTCTTACTAGAATAAGCTTCACAGCTTGTACTTTTCCAAGCCTGAACACCTTATTGAATGCAGAGTCCTCATATGATATTTCACTCCTAAAAACCACAACCAAAAGTCCTTAATCAGATTTCTCATTATCTTGTGCACATACAGTAATCTCCATTATATCTTTTAATATATATTCATCTGTTCTGTTTGTATATGTAGTCAAGTAACAACAGTGATGCTGATAAAATGTTGGTTTAACTGATGCTAAAGGAGATAACTTGGGGCAAGGCTAATAAAGCTGAAGCCAGCATGATTAAAGAAAAAAGGGAGCAATACCTGCAAGTAGAACTGTACTGAACAGTGGTGGGAGTCTGGTGCAATATGAACACAGTGTGCAGAGAAAGAGGAGCCGGGTGCTGTGGTGGCTGAGAGCATGAGCAAGTAGAGGTGATGTGGTTGTGACCCATCCCTCCCTTACAGGCGAAAGACTATAAATTTGCCCTGTGATTTGTTGAAGAGAAAGAGGAAATGAGGAGGCAAAGAAAGAGGAAGCTGTAACCACAGTGTCGGGTAACAGGCAGAAAAAAGCAGATCGGTCAAAAAGCCCTCCCTAATAACCTCTCTCTGTGGAACAGAGCTGTTGCACACATACACCAGGCTCTGGCCCAGCTGTTTTGTGTGTCATGGTTTAGG
>NW_010177638.1:0-5298 GCF_000695765.1 Mesitornis unicolor
CCTTCCAACTCCTAATATTCAGTGATTCTGTTTACAAAAAAACACATGCCTTTGGCAGACTCACCAGGGAGGGTAGCAGGGGGTGCACACTGAAAATGGCTGCTCAGTCACAAGTTTTTGCGCAGCTCAGCTCCTGCTGTGCTTCAGCAACCCTTAGACTCCCAAGGAGCGACGTTGTGTCTGTCTAGGACAGAGCCAGGACAGGACCACAGATCTGCTGCGTCCCAGGTCAGGGCTTCAGGCAAACTGCAGTGGTGATGATGCCCAAGGAAAAATCACTCCAGTATTTGTGGCCCCGGCCACAAACCATGTGCTCAGGCTATCAGGAAAGCTCCAAGGGAGCAAGCGAGACTGGCCAAATGCTGTTCGAAAACTGGTCACTTCCCTGTGCCCCTCTGCAATCACAGCCACAGGGGAAGCATCGAGCCCTGCTTAAGTTGAGTCCATCCCTCTGGCTCCTAAGGCCACACATATCTTTCCTGCAAACCTGCCATTTTGCAGGTTATTTATCTTTCTTTTAGTAGAGGGAAGAGAGGAGAGGAGCTTTTCCCTGTCCCTTTGGCACAAGAAGACACCAAAGGCGAGATTGCACAAACAGGAGTGACATGGATGGGATAAGCCCCAGCACAGGAAGAGCCGAGGGAAGGAGAAGGCAGTGCTTACACAAGAGAGAGCGAAGCTTTTCAGAAGATTAATAGCCAGGGCTGACCCTGGCTGCATAAGCAAGCCCAGGTGGCTGTCAGCAGCTACAGAAGAAACCAAGGGATGGCTAAAGAAGAAACATCCTTCTGGTAAAGCCTGTCTCAGCAAGCTAAAGCATCATGGAGCACGGAGCAAAACCCCTCATTTTAGGGGTTCTTCTTGTCATAGGCCCCTTCACAGATGCTTAAACACTTGATTAAATTTGGGCAACACCAGTGGTCCTGTGGGGTCAGCAGTGTGTCAGGGCCCATGGGAACAGAGCCTGCAAGCTGGGTCACTGGGGCTGCTGCAGGCTGCTGTGCGTGCCCCAGGCTGCTCACAGCATCTCCCGGGAAAGCAGAGATCAGAGAACTTGTCTGCCATGTTAAAGACCTTTGTGAATTATTTTCCAGTCCCTGTGTGAAGCAGGGTTTGGAAAAGCTAACAATTATTATTACTTTCTAGATCTTCTGTTTGCTTTTAGGGCAGTTTGCAGTGGTTTTGTCTGCAGAATATCACTGGGTGTATTTCTTCAAAACATTTTGAAGCTTCTTTGCAATGCTTTTGGACAAAAGAGTCCTGAATAATTTTGAAAGTATCTGAGAAAAAAAAAGATATTTTAATGAAAAAAATTATATTTTTAAATAGCTTTTGCTATTTTTGTAGTAAAATGAAGCTGCTGCTTCTCTCTGATCCTAATCCCAAATCTCAACGCCACTTTTCCATTGTGTTTAATGTATTTAGAAATAAGTTTCAACATATAAATAGTGAGGTGACTGGGGTCTTTAAGACAGAGTTTGACAACTCAGACTGCAGACTGTTTTTTGTGCTAGGCTTGACAGTGCACAGCACCCAGGCTGCTGAACTACGGACACAGGGAGGCTGCAGTTCGATGCTGCTATGGGATGCTGGGGACATGACTGATCATCCCATCCCTTCTCCAGGGGTTTCCTCTCTGACAGCAGAACTGTCACCTCTCTCTCTCACCATCTTCAGAAATGCCTCCTGAGCTATTTCAATTTAGGACCTGCCCCATTAAAGTGTCAAGTTAACTTGAACCCTTGGGGTTGTGAACAGCACCAGCTCAGGAGCTGCTCCATGCTCCTCACTGCCAGGGTAGCATCCTTCGAGGAAGGAGCAGGGAGCCCAGCCAGCTGCCACTGCCAGGATTTGCCTGGGGTTGTGCCTGACATCCTCATTCATGTGTCTGGGATTGGGAACTTCCAGTAGTTTTGGCATAGGATGATTCACAAGCTGAGATTTCACGAGGCACCTAAATCCCTGGCGAAGGGGACTTTCTGCCTGAGCTCAGCCATACCCAAGCTGTCCTAGTTTAAACTCTCAGGTCAGTAAAACACCCAGCTTCCAGCTAAAAAAAGAGCAAAGCTGGGTTTCTGGCTTTTTCTGCCCAAACTAGAAACACACTGTTAGCCTTGGCTAAATCCCCCAACCTGAACCTATTAGGAAACTTCCTCATCTTCCCAGACCACTCCGAATGGCAGAGACACCTGCTCCGTGGATGCAGAAGGGCTTTGCTGCAAGGAGAGAGCATGTCACTGAAGGATTTATGTGTGGATATTTCTTACTGGTTTTCCTCTGCTGGACCCGCGCTCTCCGAGCAGGAGCCAGTGCCGTTCAAGCCCTCTTCTGCCTGGGACCTCAGCTGCTTCTCCCGTTCACGTCGCCGCCGCTCTCTCGCCGCCTCCTCCTCGTCTTCCACGCTCCACTGCGCTGTCAGCCTGCCAAGCCAGAGGGAAAACCCATCCTTAATGCTGTTGGGCAGTGCCTATGCCCAAGGTGCCTGGGCTCCTCCTGGCAATCGGAGAGGCTCCTGCAGTGGAGCACTCCCACCAGGAGCAGTGGTCCTCGAAGCAACATTCCTGCCTCCATCGGCACAGCTCCACAGTGGGACCAACTGATGTGAAAGGGTAAGGTTGGACACACAGACTGGGAGAGACGTGTAGGAGAGCCTTTCCCAACCCTTTTCCTTCCCTGAGGAAGATGTGGTGCTTATCCCCCTCCTCCCAGACCAGCCACCTCCCCATGGGCTGGAAACCCACTGAGAAGCACAATTCCCTGCAGTGCAGCTTTGCACCCCAGGCAGGATTTATAAAGGGTCCTGCAGTGCTGCAAGAAATTGCACACTCCCATCTCATGCAATGGCCCAGGGAGAGTCAGATCTGAACCCTGAGGGTGAGTTTTCTTAAGCAGTTTTGCTGCTTCTGCCTGACCAGGAGCGGAGGGAACAGCAGTGGAGGGCAGTGGCTGTGTCCCACTCTGCCTTTCCTTCCTCCCCTTCAGAGAAGAAAAACCTGCCCTCACTTCTCCCAGACATCTCAGCTGCAGGATAATAACGCCTCTGTCAGCAGAATGGCCTCTCACATCCCTGAGGAAGCGATAAGGCGGCTGCCACATTCCTTCTCCAACGATAACACCAATATCCGCACTGGATCAGCTCCTGCTCCACTGCTGGCGGTACCATCTGGGATACAGGCAGAAAGGGACACCCTGCCACTGTGTGGCTACTGCTCACCCAAAGGGCCTGTGATGGCATCTGGAGCAGGGCAGGTCTGACTTGTGGTACCTGCAGCCGATGCCGGGGCAGATGTTGGAGCAGATGCTGGGGGAGATGCTCCCTCACTCCACTCACCCCCGACTCAGCCAGGTCCAAAACAGATCATGAAGGCTGTTTCCCCTGGCATTTGCAAGCCTGTTTACAGAAAGGCTTTAGTGCAAGGCACACACACTGGAGTCAGAAAGGAGATCTCCTGCCAGCAGCAGGACCCAGCTTGACCTGCGCCTCCCCCACTTTGGGCACACCACGAGGACTGCAGGCCCTATGAGATGAACAAGTGCAACATCAGTTCAGACTGGAGTAAAGAGCTTACAGGGAAAAACAAAACAAAACAACCCTCAATGACTAAAAATGCCTTAATTAATAATTGTTCCAGTCCAGTTTGAGTGAAGGAGGGGCAGATTACAGCTGACCCCAGGAATGCGACTCTGCTAGCCTGCCTGGCTTTGCCTACAGCCTGGACTATAAACCATGACAGAGGGTCTCACTCACTTCACCAAGGGTCTTACTAAGATGTTGTTTTCATTTGAGGTTCAGGACAGATCACCCCCCTCTCCAAGCAAAGGAAAGGGAAAAAAACCCAACAAACGCTAGATTAATTGAGACATTTTGTTCAAGAAAAAATTGGCTTTTCTAATTACACTGTGAACTTTGTCAACCTTTCTGGGGAGACCCATTCAGAACCTATTTTACTCTGCAGTGCCAGCAGGACTGCCAAGCTTAGCCCCAGTAGAATCCCTTTGCGGAGTGGTCCCACTGTTGTGCTGGCAGGAAAGCTGGGGGTGACCCCACATCCCTGCCCTCCCAAACTCTCACCTCCCCCAAGGCAGCAGAGCTGGGATGTGGAGCCAGACAGAGAGAGGTCACCCATTCCCAGTTAGCCCATGGGGAAGCAGGGAACAAAGCAGATCCCAAGACTAGGCCAAGAGATTAGTCTGCCGTGGTGTGATTACTGCCTGCCTTATTTTGAGTGGAGTCTTTTTGCAAGCAGCAAATTCAGCCCCTTCTGCCCAATCATCACCTATTACCACCTTGCTCTCCATGAGGAACACTGTGGACCCAGACCGGAGCCAGGGCTCCCCTCCTCCCTTCTCTACTCATCCCACACTCCTATTTATTGTTTTCCCCAGGTTCCCATAGAAACCCTTGTCTGTGGGCCTGGCAGGAAGCCACCCTGTTGTTGTGGGTATTTTTTTTTAATATATAAATGAAGTCATTCATTAAACTCTGCCATGATTTCCCTCCCTTGTGCAACAGCTCCAGATAGCCTCCGATTCAGAAAGGCTCTTAACCCCCTCCAGTCTGTATCACCCCAGTTATGAGAAGCAAGGTCCACATTTATGCCAGAACAAATTCGATTTTGATGTAATTCCTTCACCACTTCCTTCAGCTCCTTGGGAAGCTGCTGCAGAGGCAGCACTGCACCAACCTGATGGCTCAGCCAAGGGGCCCAGGGGAGCCCAGAGGTGGGGTCCCCTCTGCACCACATGAGCTTTCTGCAGTGCAAGAGCAACACTGGTTGGCAGCCCTCTCCCTTCCCCAGTTGGATGTGACTAACTCTCTCCCCATGACCTCATCGGCTCACTATTCTATCCCTGCATCCTCCGAACAGGCTGAGGACAGAGCCAGGGGCAACCGTTTTGGGGAGAAGCATTTTTCTACAAAAGTAGAAGTATCTTTGCCACAGACCAAACCAGAATCCAAGTTGCCTGCCACAGTGCTGGAATGCAGCTCAGACACACTGAGCATCATGGTGGGAGCTCTGTGCTTGATCCTCTCAGCAATAAGGGCTGCAGATAAAGCCCCCACCAAGCTCCCATTTATCCTCAGTTCAGAAATATCAGCACCCTCCAGCAAACACCTAAAAACAGTTTATTAGCAGGTTCAGAGCTCGCGGTCATGCTCAAACAGGCTGGCAGCAGAACAAGGTTTAATAAGCAATGCTTTGGGGTTCAGTAATCACACCGACAAGCAGAGGGAAAGGGACGAGTCCTTTTTGACTGGCCCAGCAGCACAAATATTTGTCTTCCAAAAAAAAAAAA
>NW_010177639.1:0-1347 GCF_000695765.1 Mesitornis unicolor
TGGAGCGCGGAGCGGGCGGCGGCGGGGATTTCTGATACCCCTCAGTTAAACGAAGGGAGCAAATCCCGAATGCGAACGGGCTTGGGCTCTGATATTTGATTTTTTTTTCTAGTTTCAGGGGCCGCTCTGTGCTCTGCAATTAGATTGACACATGTACAACATCCCCAGCCATTCAAGGGGGTTCGCAGGGACACTCCAAAGGGATTTTTTTTTTTTCCTTTTTTCTTTTTGGGTGGAAGATATTAAAGAGGTATCTGTTGTTTGGCAATTTTGCTAAGTCTGTCTTCATTACTTCAACATTGTGCATTTGCTAATTTGGAAGCCCCTTCCTATTGACAGCTCTGCTCCATACACCTGCAAGCAATTTGCAGAGCTCCAATATAGGAGAATTGCAGAGATGGCAGCTCGCACCTATTTTATTTTTTTTTTCTTCGCTTTTCTCAATGCACAGCAAATTTGGCTTTCAGTGCGTTATCTCTTTTGTTAATGCAAAAAGATTCCCTGGGCGAAAAAATTGCTCATAATTACCAGAGAGATGGGGAAACTGCATTAGAATAAATAAACCTGAAATTACTGTAATTATGTTGTGTTTGATGGGCTCGGCTTGTAATCAAGAAGAGAATACAGTGAAATGATGCTGACCCTCTTGGGTTTGCAGCTGTACGCGCACTTTGGGGTCTTTTTTTGCAGAAAAGAGTCATTTTGATCATCATTAAGCTGTGTGTAACCTATTTCAGAAGTGTTTGAAAATGAGGGGCACTTTTTTTTCTCCCAACAAGGAAAAAATATATCCCAAAATTGCATTTTGCCATTTACAGGCCCATCCATAAGGTTGTGTTTGCGGGGTGACAATTGTTAAAGGTATAATATTCGAAATCAGGACTTAATCATTGTAATGAGGTATTGTTTCAATATAAGCACCTTTGGATTATTCATAGTTTAATTAATATCCTCATTATGAAAATCTTCGAATCAGATATTTGATGAACTACTTGTCAGCAACAAGGCAGAATTAATTAGGCCTGTATTGAGATTAACATTTCCAAATGTACAATTATAATAGACTCTAACTCAAGACCGCCTCGCTGAGAGAAAACTAATAATTTCTCTATTTGAAATGTTAGGAAGACGTTATTGAATTAGGAGAAGCTAATATGTCTTTAAAAAGCGCTCCGAGCTGCTTGACCACCCCATTTCCGTCAGGTCAAAGGCGTTTGGTCTCTGGCTGCAGCCTCCGCGGGAACTGCGCGGGTCCTGGGGCGCTTCGGGGCCGCTGGGGACGGGGCTCTGGCCGTGGCACCGCGGGAATTACAGAGCTGCGAAGTATTTTCCTGGCCGGATCCTGCA
>NW_010177640.1:0-20340 GCF_000695765.1 Mesitornis unicolor
TACATAAACATACATAAATATAAATATGTATATATACCTATATAAAAATATACACATATATATAAAACTATAAAAATATATGTAAAACCATCAAGACAGTTACAAGTGTTGCTGACTTTCAGTTTTTAGTTTGCTCTACCAGTAGGATAAGATGTAGTAATTAAATATATCTTCAGAGACAAGAGGAATGTTATGTAGGGTGAAAATTAGTTACAGTGTGGAAATGGAAATTTCTTTCTTAACCAGAATGGTAGAAAAGTTTTATTGAACGTTTTTTCAGTTTTCAAGTAGAACCAGAAAACTCCAACTGAAGTGGAAAAAATAAAAACATGTGTTTAAAAGACAAAAATGACAAAGGTCATTTTCCATAAAGATAAAACAAAAGTAAAACTAGCTCTTCAAGGTACCTTACTCTCAAAATTCCAAATCTTAAGTTTCTCCACTCAAAAGAGAAAGCACTATGCTAAACTTACTACAGTCAGTTTAACAACTGGAGCAGAAATGGAGGACCTGAGCAAATATTTAAGTAGTAGATCCACTACTTGCTATTTAACTCCAAGAAGATGGACCAACTATCTATGCTATTGGGAATTTGTTTTCACAGGTTTGAAAAACAAGAGTAAATGTTACCTTTGCTCCTGCTGTGTTTTCCAAACATTTTCAATCTTCTGGTTACTTGTTTTGAGTGAGGCTTTTGTGTACATTTCTAATCTTTTTCTCTTAGCTAAGAGAGACTTGTTAATATCAGCTAAAAATCAAAGAATATTTAGAAATTAAGGACGCTGGGATACATTGTGCCTTTTATTAAAAACGTTGATTGAGTTACGCTTTGGAGAAGCAAATGAGGTGTGTTCTAATGGAAAGGTGCTAATGTGACCTGGGCTCCTGGCTGCTGTGCTTAGAGTGCCCCTCAACCTGCTGCTGGCACTGGTGATGCAAGTGCTGCTTCCCTAAGCTCCCTCACACCATGACAACAGGCCTCTGGACTTGCAACTACTCATTGCCCAGCCCCACCAACTACTCCAGCATCTGCTTCAAGTCCCACATCTCAGGGGCCAGATCAAACAAGATCTACTATGATGAAGACTCAAGTTTTACTTGCTTTCAGTCTGGGCAGGACAGTAGTGGGTACGGTTCTGAGCAGAAACACACAGTGAATGGAAACCTTCCAGCAGTTTTGAGTCAGGGTGCGGCAGTGCTTCCATTATGTACATTTAAATTTGTTCCTTACACACTGTCTTCATGTGCTCCCCTACTGATTATTATGGTCAAACATGCACTTGGGACTTATCATCCATACAATAAGCACACATACATGCTTGAAACACTAGAAGCACTATCCAATCAGTTCACACTGTGTATCTTCAAACATTATATTTGGACATCTCACAGTCTGTAAATTCTTCATTCAAAGCTAGATATACCTTGCACAAACCTGAGTACAGACATCTTGCTCTTTTCTCTAGTATCTAATGTTTTAGTCACAGCATCAAAATCCTCATTAGTTTAGCTGCATGACTGCAATGGCAGCTCAGAGTTTCCAGACCTTTAAAGAATTCAGTTATGCTGACACTTCTTAATGTTTTTTCTAGAAAAACCATGTTTCAGATTAATATTCAAATGAAGTTTCAGAAATTAATTAAAAGTAGCGATTACCAGCAGTGTGAACATATTAAATGAATGAATGACAAACTGTTTTTCATACTCCAGAGAGATTTAGTACTTTTTAAAAAGTATTCAAGTTAATATAAATATGTTTGTTTCACTATAATTTACATTTGGAGATTTAAGAAACAAATCACAGCTTAAGGTTAATACAGCAATTTCTTTTCCTTCTCACTGTAGATTTCAGGAAACGTTTGTCAAATTTCACTAATTTGCTGAGGCATCTGCCCCTGCTAATGCCAAACCTATTATTTTTGAGCAGACAGCAGCCTCTCTCTGATCCATTCATTCTCCTTCCTTCTGTTTTTGAGTCTCAAATAACAATTCTAGATTTTTATCACTGAAACCCTCCTCCTATATAGACTGCCAGATCTACAATAGCATTCCAATGCTACCTTAACAGCAAAAATCTTAATTCATGGATTAAGGAATTCCTTGAACTCCTCTTTCACGTTAAGATTTACATGCAGGTAATGACTCTACAAAGCATTTTCTTATACAATGAAAGTATTAACCAGCTACTGGATAATACTGGCATTAAAATGGTTTCCCTTCCATAGCTTTTTAATGCTTTGTTACACTGTGTTGTGTATTATAAATTCTTTACAAGTGAAACGTGTTTTCTTTATCTAACCTGTCAGGCTATGATTCTGCCCTTCTACTCTACTCTACTCTGGTGAGACCTCACCTGGAGTACTGCATCCAGCTTTGGAGTCCCCAACACAAAAAGGACACTGAAGTGCTGGAGCATGTGCAGAGGAGGGTCACAAAGATGATAAGAGGGCTGGAGCACCTTTCCTACAAAGACAGGCTGAAAGAGTTGGGCTTGTTCAGCCTAGAGAAGGCTCCAGGGGGACCTTATGGTGACCTTCCAATACCTGAAAGGTGCCTATAAAAAATCTGGGGAAGAGCTGTTCACTAGGGCATGTAGCGATAGGATGAGGGGTAATGGTTTTAAACTAGAAAAGGGGAGATTTAGGTTGGATATTAGGAAAAAGTTCTTCACATGAGGGTGGTAGATCACTGGAACAGGTTGCCCAGAGGGGTGGTGGAGGCCCCATCCCTGGAGATATTCAAGGTCAGGCTTGATGGGGCTCTGAGCAACCTGATCTAGTAACATTGTCACTGCTCACTGCAGGGGGGTGGACTGTGTGATCTTCAAAGGTCCCTTCCAACCCAAACCATTCTATGATTCGATCTAAAATTCAGCTGGAAATTTAACTGCAAGTAAAGCCATCTGAGGAACTGATTATGACTGAACTAAATCCAACAAGGTGACATGCATAAATCTCCCATCACTAGATGCCTGGCATTACTTACTCTTTAGTTCTTCTAGAAACTTGTACTCTTCTTCCTGACTGCTGAAATTCTCTTTTCCACTGATTCCCTGTTCTCTAGATTTCTGCAGGTGCAGAGTACAGACTACTCTCTAGCTCATTCTGTATTGCAACTACAATCTACTTCCAAAATTCCTTGTCTAGAATTAGAGCTATTTATTCTATTTAGCTGCTTGTATCAGCATTTACACACCCCTAATTTCTCACTCAAGTCTTGCAATCCCCCACCTCTTCTACATCATAGTAGCAAAAAGATGAGAAAGACCACCACCTAATTCGTATTGTCCCTTTTCTCTACAATATAATCACTATCTCTTAAACTTCATCTTAAAATTGGAACTGATAATCAAAATCTCATTTTATATGGAGTTGTCCCCTTCTCTTCATTTCCTTTGCTGTTAGATACAACTTTTTTCTGAAAACTGGCTTTTTTGCAGAAATGCTGAACAATGCTACAAAGACTGATCATTTTACGTAAATCTTGAAAGTTACTTTATGGTAAGGAATTACTGCCAGTTCTGCAACTTAAACATGAACTGTTTTAAAAAAAAATATATTAGAATGCAAACATACTTACCTCCAAATCTTTCTAGCATATTCTGTACTTCATCCCTACAAAACAGTGTTTAAAATTTTTATTTGCCCGTTTTCTGACCTTATTCAGGTCTGAATAAGACCTGTCTTATGTGCTTAAAACTAATTTTATTTACATGCCTATTACTTGTAAGCAGTGGCAGAGCTGGTACTGTTCCACAAGATAAAAAAATAACTCTCCTCATGTGAGAGGTCTCTTTTTAGACTAATTTGCTGGGTTTGGTTTTGGTTTTTTTTGTTTGTTTGGGGTTTTGTTTTTGTTTGTTTGTTTTTTAGATTTACTAGAATCCATTAACTTACTCCAAAGACAGTATCAGGAATTAAAGGGTCCTGAGTGAGGGAGGATTGTAAATAAAATTGATCATTCCCTATTAAAAAAAAAACCACAAAAGGTACTTGGAACATTGAATGGAAACAAGTCCATCACATTTAGCATGGCTGGCACAGTAAGAAAAATCCAAGACAAATAACATAACTGTTGATTTTACAACACTTTTAAGATGGTAACACCAGTGTGTAAGGCAGTGGTACAATAGCTGACAAGTCCAAAAAGGGACCTGGTGTGTAAAGAAAATGTTTATCTTATTTTTATATCATCCTCTCTGTAGGATATCACTTTCTTTTTTGAAGAGTAAAAAAATAGGGAGTGGAAACATATTTTCAACTCAACAGCTATAATATTGCTAAAAAACATACAGTTTTTTATTACATTTACACTGCCCATAAATACTGAATTTCATAAGATTTGTATAAATAATTCATTTTTCATGCAATAGTTGGGTCATTTGAAGTACTGTTAGTATCTTCAAGCAACTAAGATCAGAGGGGAAAAAATTAAGGAAATTATCAACAATTAGGGTAAGACTTAAATCATCTTTTGAAAGAAACAAGAATTTTAATAACTCACACAAGTATTTCAACTTTTTATGGATGTTCAAAAGTATCTACAAATAAACTGCATAATTACTACTTTTAAAATACTACTTTTTTTTAACCTACAATTGCTGTATAATCTGTCACTTGATTTTTAATCAAATACTAAAAAAAATAAATCTTAGCCTTACCCCACATCATCTGGAACCACAACAGTATTCACCAAAGGTCTTTTCTTTCCATGTTTGTCCATTACTGGTGCTTTACCTTAACACAAATTTCAAAAATATTTACTAAAATATCTTGTATTTTGTGGGGATCTCTGAATTATTAAAAGTGTAATTACTTTTCTGCAATGTCACTTCCCTGAACATGTCTCATGGATCTCAGTTCCCATCCATAACACATGCAGCTCCTAAAACTTTGAACCTGGAGTTGACAGATGGTGTTGAATTATTCTGCAAGGCTACATTTGAGCTGGCACTGCCCTGAGTTCCTCTAGACTGGTCTCAACCCGTTTTAGTTTCTCTGTCCACTGCTATACAATTACACCCCACTCACAATATAAAAATCATCAGAAAGGTAAAAATAATCTAAAAATTTAAAAACCTCAATGTGGAAGAATTTCACTTTTCTGTAAGTGTATTTACAGTAAAACATATTTGTTACTGTAAAATAAATACTGAAATTGTGTACTGTGACCTTTGAAAAAGCATAATAATGAATAGATACGCATATTTCTTCAAAAAATAAAAATCCTTGGTGGTCAAATTTCTACTAACAAGGTGGGGGGGTGGGAAGGGGAGGCATTTAGTCTAAACAAATGAAGGAGAGAAATTAAGAAACAAACCCAGACATAGCTGCTGAAAGATAAAAATCCAGAAATGGAGTTACATCAAACTTCACAAAAAAATCATCCTGTGATGAATGAGAACTGCATCTTTAAGCAAAGTCCACTTCTTTATGACACTCAAAATTAAACAGGAATCCCTTGGTTGACTTCTTTTTTCCTCAGCTTCCTCTGTTTGTTCCTCTTTCTTTTCTTTGGTTCAGATTCTTCCTGAAGTACTCTTAACCCTCCCAGCATTAAGACTCCAACTACCTTGCCTGACTTAGCACTCCATACAGGCAGAGCTCTTCCTCTGTTCTGTCCTGATCTCACAATGTCACATGCAGCCAGGCGATAGGAGGATACGGCATTAATCTAAGTTAACAAAATCACATAACAGAATCCTACTCTGTTAAGACTTCACCTATACTTTTAGGACATCATAGTGCACTATACAGAGGTATTAATTCTACTGTGTTTTCTTCTTTTACCAATCGAGATTATACAATAGGAGGCCAGCTGTCACAAACATTACAAACCATGTTTACTCTGGCACTTGCTAACATGGAAGTGTCTTCATTTCTATTCATAACAATTCACTTAAAAAAAAATACATTAAAAAAATCATATAAGCACCTTCTCTAATATCTTCCTCTGATCCACTCAGATCTTTTCTTTCCTCCTTAAAATCATAATCAGGTAAGGCTTGATCTTCCTGTGCTGGTTTAGCAGCTTTTCCTCCATGCTTTCTTCCTGATGGTGCCATTATGAGATTTTCTTCCTACTGAAACTGCTGTATTTGTTACTTAACTTTCCCCAAAATACTTCAAAGAAAAATATGTTTTCATGCTTACATTGACCTGTTACAGACACTCCTGTAACAGTCTCCACCTGTAAGGATATTCAAGCAGTCAAACTGTTTTAGTTTTGAGGTAATCCACAAGGTAAAAAAATTAACAGGGCTAATAGGTACATACTTGATTCTGCTGAAAAACAAGGAAGTAGATTATGCACCTTCTGAAAGGTGCCTGCCTGCTGGGCTTCCATAATGTTTATTATGTATTTTATCATATCCAGTGTGGCACTGCCCAAAAGCTATGCCAATATTCTATCTTACAAAATATGGAAATGATAAAACATAAAGAACAATCTGGTTCTACAACCCACCCCACACTAGACAGAAAAATATACACACGCACATGTTATGTTTAAAAATCATGGGAGAGTTACTTTCTGAATTATCTTTCTTTTTAGCTATTATGCCTTTGCATTTTGTAATGTAACTAATGCAGTTTCTGAATTTTTTACAAATACACTGCCCTCTCAAAAAAACCCATTGATTTCCTTACTTCAGTAATACTAATTTTTATATATTGTGTATTTTTAGAAATACCCAAGGAGTAAAATATCTATCTAGGAGGAAAAGAGCATAGTTGTAATCATTAAATGCAAGAGTAACAAAATAAAATCATTCTTCCTTAGCACTTTATCAACAATAGAAATAATATATGACAGGAAATAGCTAGCTAATGAATCCTTGCTGAAATATTTCTTCTCTTGCTACCTTTACTAGCAAGGGGTATGAAGCATTTCAAGTGTTACATGGCATATCTTTAAATATTCAGAAAATATCAGGATTACTTGGAAGATGGAAAGAATACAGAAAAAAAATATCAGCTACAAGTACCCTGTTATCCCAAATAAGCAAGATGTGAGCCAGCAGTGGATAAACTTCTCATTCTAGGTGCAATTCAACACAGCTAAAAAGATCAGTAAGCGTTCCACAAGCCAAGGCAAAGATTGATCTGAAAATTTAGTTAACACACTGAAATTAAGCAGTCCATTAAAGATCTTTTGAATTTCCAGGACTGTGAAGTTCCCTCAATGTAATAGCTTCCTCACGTACTTGAGTTTCCCATTTCTGTTTCCATAGCTATGAAAATATATTGGGTATATACAATGTGATCACACTAAGCTACTAAGTAAGGAACACTGCTTTTTAATATTCAGTTTTTTCTGTGGTTGATGCTTCTCTACATAGTATCAAGTGAAGATTTTTAGATGTCGTAAGTTTCTTTAAAAAAATAACCCCAAACCTCTTTAAATTAAAAATTTAAATGGAAAATCAAAAGCTCTTGCATGAAAATTATCCTCAAATGACAGAAAATTCACAAGATGCATTCTGCTTTTCAACTACTGCAGCTGTTGAAAACATGATTTAAGGAGGAAAGTATTAGTACACCATCTGGCTGTGCATATCTCTGTGCTGCCAAAGTGCTTCAACTTTAAACTGTTGAATATGTATTTTATCACACATACAGACCCTTTGCAGTGAATATCAGTATACAAAGCAGAACTCCTCAGTCCCTCCATACACTGAGAAACAGTCTTGCCACCTGACAACCCCAGAGTGCCTTCACCCATCCCATGTAGCTACCTGCTTTAGCCAGTTCAAGTATCTTCAATCCACAGTTGGTTTTTTAACTATTTTTCACCTCCTTTTTTCACCCTGCCCAAAAATATGTGAAGCAAACCGATATTTGTGTGAATCTCCTATGTGGGCATTTTCCCCATGGGAGACCACCTGCTTCTACCTCAGGGCAGCAAGGGAGACTCGGGCCCACACCACACCACACCACACCACCACAGGTTTTGAGGGGAAGCCACTGAAGCATCAAAGGCTGAGGGGCACCGCAGTGTCCTAATCCCGTTCCTTAACTCTCCGCCCCACCACCGCCTTTCATCTCTCTACCTCTGCTCTGCAATGGGCTCTTCACTCTCACCGCCTGGACTCCGCCGCTGCCTCACAGGGAGGGGAGCCCACCAGCGGCGGAGAGAGTAGGCACCTCACCCGCTCCCGCGGGTGGGAGGGAAACCCCGCTTCGCCCAAAGCCCCTCATCCCAGGTGGCACCAGAGCCTCCCGCAGCCCCCACGCACACTCCGGCACAGCCGCACCTCCTCAAGGCGAGAGACTCTGACGAGGACGATGAGACGCACCTACACCCCAGCACCACCCGCCCCCAAGAAAAAGGCGGGAACTCGGGCGGGCGCATGCGCAGTACCACCCCTGTGGGGGCCCCCAGGAGCGGTAGCTGGTGCCCAGGTCGGGCCGTTGTGCATTAAACTAGTTATCCATTTCTATTTTTTTTTTTGTTAATAGAAATAGCTTTAATTTCTCATTCAGGGAGGTAGCACCTCCACTGAAGCACTTTTACTTTTCCAATTCCCTCCTTCATCCCACTGGCAGGAGTGAGCGAGCGAGCAGCTGGATGGGTGCTTAGTTGCCACGGCAGTACTGTTCACATTTTGTCTTGCTTCCCTTGCTTGCTTTTTTTCCCAGGTACCGCGCTCATACATTTTAGCAGTGATTTTCACTGAGAAACACCCACTAAGTTTATGCTACATCTTTTGGCTAAAACGAAATGCCATGAACTTGCCTTCAAAACTGCTTAAAAATGAACTGCAGTAACAGATGAGCTACCTATGCAAACCATTTACTCATTACTTCAGAAAAAAAAAAAACTGCCTTAAAATTTAGCCACGTTTTTCCAACTATTTTGATTAAAATCCCAAATGCTAGTTAAAAAAATAAAAAATAAAAAAACCAACCCAAAAAACCCAGATCCGAGTCAAACTTGAATCTAACAGTTTGAAGTGTAAGAAGCTATCAAAGCTTTCTTATAATTCTTAAAATGTCTCCTTTTCTGCTAGTCTGAAGTAGTCTAGACTTAAACTACCTATATTTAAATTTCTGTAAATATATTGCTAACGTGAAATACAACATTAATAAGTGCTTGCATTTTTACAGTGCTCAGAAGTTTGATTCTACTTTGCAAATCAATTCATGCTTCAAATTAATATTAAATTATTATTACTCTTGGAAGTTTTTAAGGGAAAAAAATAACTTTTAACATAAAGATTCATACACATTAATGGCTAATTTATCAAAATGGGTAAGTTCTGGGTTACTTTAAAAGAGAAACAACAGACAAAACTTTTATCACATTTTAGTGAATTTCAAAGCAAACCAAGTATCTTACAATACATATGCACATACATTTTTTACATCATCTGATTACAAAAATTAATGCTTTTTTGAATACTGCTAGTAAAATTAACTGAAGATACACCACCAAAAATTTCTGCTTGAAAATATTCAGTATCATTTCCCACATAAAACCACAGTATTCCGATGTCTCAGCAAAATACAAGGCCAAACCCTGTCAAATTTAAAAACAGCAAGCTTCATATGTCAGTACAAATATTTTCTTAAGTGAAACACTGCTCCCATACATTGCTACATTAAAACAGTTTGTTATCCATTCATGTAGAGAGGCACTTTTGCTTTCACATTTACAATGCTTGTAAAATACTATACCTTGATCATTTTCATTTGATTACAACCCTCTCTTTGTAATCAAATCAAGAAATACCACCACTGTATTCTTTGGAATATAATACACCACATATAAAGTATCTTTCAAATAACCATTAGTTGTTCTTTTAATGTGTATCTTTTATAGCATACATTTCTTCCAAAACCCAATTAAACACTACAAATTGGGGAGTTAATTGTTGCTGTGCTTCAAGGAATGCCAACATCAATAAATGTATGCTTACTCTAAATTACATGTTACATAATTCTCAATTTTCCCGTAGGGCTAAAAAAGCAGCAGCGACAAAAATTTGCAAGATGTTTCGGAATGCAAGATCAAGGACCTGTTCAGTTGATCCCAAACAACTTTGCCTTCCAACGGTTTATCTAGTTGGCAACATCCACTGCAATAAATGCAGCTACATTTCTTTAGGTAACCCTTTTTATAAAAAAGGATAACACGGCCATGAACTAACAGTTGTAAAGTAAGATCTGTTGAAAACTTCCTATGTACAAGTTTTCTGCATTTCTTTTGTTGTTTTGCACTGTCACAGCTCCAGCAGCTTGTATATTATGAAGAGTAACTGTAGATGCATGATTTTTTTTTTAATCATATCAATGTCGTTAAATGTCAAATCATAAAAGACACTTATGAGAGACAAAGTTTAAATGCTTAGCACATCTTGAGGTAGACTGATCTCCAAAATAAAGCTCTTCTACACTTTGATTCGTTCATGACCAACTTCCTTTTGGATCCTTCTCCTTGGAAAAAACTTCCGTTTAAGTGCAATTAGCTGAGGAGAGAAAAAAAACCCACAATATTTAGTTCTCTGCAAGGCTAGAAGTGCACAGATGGTGAGGCTTTCAAACTAGAAACTGTAACATCTGTACCATCCATAGTAAGGCAGGCAATATTGTCCTTTTTTATTTTTTTCTTCTCCCCCTCACTGCACAGGAAAAAAGTTATTTTCTCAAATTCATCTATTAGGCGTGCACATTTTTCCACTGGACTTCTCAATAACCAGATTACAAGCAGAAAGCGAAAGATACAGTATGCCCATATTCTGATTATTTTATTTGTGTATTCAAATTAATATAACATCAAGCTACATTCGGTTTCTAAAAGGTCAACACAAAGCTGACATCTTAAAACCGTATTTATATACCTAGCTGTACTACCGAGCTAAGTACCCCTTTCTGAAACCAAGTTACTAGCGGAGGGCAAGTTTTCTAATGGAGGGCAAGTTTCCTGATATGCACAAAAGGCTGAAAATCAAGGGAAAGATTCATGCAAAAGTTACAGGTGGGAAAAAAAAATAATAATCAAAAGCCAACCTTTCAAGAATTACACCCTCTTCATCAGACCACGGAAAGGGTTACTTAAGGCCCCAACCTGCAAAGAATTACCCATATGATTTGTTCCATTGACTCCCTCTAAGTTTAGCAGGATTAATCATGTTCAAGAAAGCCATTTTATGCTTGCAGAAGAGGAGGTTGTTTTTTTTCCTTCCTGTTGGATTCAAAACCGTTTGAATTCAATAGGAGTCTTTGCAATTACTTGGGGATGAGATTTAGGCAGGGCCTCTAAATACCTTAAGATTCTCTTTAAGACTAGAGTATTGCTATTACTTGAATTTTCTTCTCCTGTTGACTTCGCACTCTTACCAGCAAGACCAAGAATTTCCAAAAGCGATTACTGATTTTAAGCATCCAAATTTAGCAAACTGATAAGGGATTTGGCAGTCACAAGGCACCTGAAAAGGGAATACCACTCTTCTTCTCCCCCATATGACTCTCTTTTGAGGGAACCTCCATATGCTGACTTAAAAATTGAAGCAACCTAATCTTGTGTCATGTAACATCTTTACTTCCTTTATGAAGGAAAAATCCTAGCTACTTTTCAAAACCTATTTTCAAAAAAATCCATCTTATGTTATCCTGAAGATACAGCAACCTACTAAGTATTATAAATTTGGTAAGATATTAATTTTACCTGTTCAGCAAAAAATGAGATGACTGTAAATACAATAAGTGTTACTAGAACACAATGGGTCCAGAATTTGAGCTTGTCTCTATATGCCCTCCTGCACAAAGAAAGACACAGAAAAACAGTTTCATATATTACAAATGCAAATATATAAAGAGTTTCCACAAAACAGGCAAAGAAAGTTTTTTCCAGTACTTCAAGGATGGCTAGAAAGAGGATGGAGGTGCTCTCCACATAAGGCCACATGGAGAGGACAAGAGGCAATAAGTACAAGTCGGACTGGACGAAGTTTCACAGAATCATAGAACACCAGGTTGGAAGGGACCACAAGGATCACCTAGTCCGACCTTTCAAGGTAAAAAGTACAGTTTAAATGATATGAGTCACCTTGATATAAGAACTTTTTTATTATTTTTTTTTACAGTGAGAACAATAATTCACTGGAACAACCTCCCCAGGGACGCGGTGGAGTTCCCACCACTGGAGGTTTTCAAGATGCGACTGGACAGGGTGCTTGATAATGTCATCTAAGCTCCCTTTCCCACAAAATGTTGGGACAGATGATCTTTCGAGGTCCTTTCCAAGCTGGGCTGCCCTATGATTCTGGAAAACATTTTGATAAACAGAGACTTCCACCAGCATTTTGGCATTCTTTAACCCACTCTGGTAGAAATATGGTTTGGCTACAGACAAGTCAAAATAAAGCTAGCAAAGTCTTGATGGATGTCCTCAAAAAGGGAGACAACAGTATGTCTACTCCTCCAGCCCAAATTTCTACAGCTAACTGCTGAAATGGGTTTGCCTCCCCTCCCTCAGTCATTTAGCAATGGCAGGGCTTGTAGCACTACAATCACTGCACCTGCCAGCCTTTTGTTTGTATTCTCAAATCAATTGCCCCAATTTCTGAAGTTATTATTTATAAAATGGCAAGAGGTAAAACTTACATAAAAATTTCATACATTAAGTAAAAATGAGACACATGTATCTTTTCTGATGATTATCCAGCTGATTATTGCTGTCTGACAGATTTAAAAAAAAAAAATCACTTAGTGAGAAATGTAACAGTTTATATTCTTCAATCTGAACATGAGGAAAAACGTTTTCATTGTAAGAGTTACAGAGCACTGGAACAGGCTGCCCAGAGAGGCTGTGGAGTCTCCTTCTCTGGAGACATTCAAAACCCGCCTGGGCGCATTCCTGTGTGACCTAGTTTAGGTGATCCTGCTCTGGCAGGGGGGTTGGACTGGGTGGTCTTTCGAGGTCCCTTCCAACTCCTAATATTCTGTGATTCTGTGATATTACCCCCCACACTTTTTCTTTGAAGTAGGTTAGGGCAAATCAGTGAACTATTAATGACTATGAGCACTAAAAAACCCAAATCCTGCAAACCTTAAATTTTAGTCCATTAAAATCTCTTCACATCTAGCAGCATGTTCTATAATTATATGCTATTGCACTACAATATTGAAGAGAACCTGTGTAACATACCATTCTTGCAGTTCATGCATGTGAAGGAAGCGATTCCGATATTCTCTTGGCAGTTCAAATTGGGAAGGTATGGGAAACATTGATTCATAGAAATCCCGAAGCACCGCTTTCACGGTCTGAGCATCCTTATGATTGTGATCAATATTGTCATTTAGGCAAACAAACTTCCTAAAAAGCAAGAAGTCTTTTTTAGAACATCTCCTTTAATAATATGGCATAGGTGTTGGCAAACCAAGAACACAAACAGAATCCTTTTAAACAAAATTCACACAGTATCCTTTTAAAATACAATGGATATATTTGATACTGGTAATCAGTTTCTTTATTGCTGCATTATTTGAAATGAATTTGATTTTAATTCTGAGAGCACCAGGGCTGACAGCGAGTCAAAACACCCGAGGAATCCAATGACAAGCCCTTTTCTCTCTCTCTCTTCTACTTATATAATGCTGCCACCTAATGGGCACTAGTATGCATCATCCCAGAGCCCACCACCGGATACAGACAGCAGGTTAGAAGGCCAGTATTACGATTTGGGTAAGGGTTTTTATAGTTTTAAATAAAGTATCATGAGTAAAGTATCCTGAATAACAGAATGAGCTCCACTGTATGAGGTAAACATACTAAATTATTAGTATTTTACTGTGTATGCTCTTCAGAGAAAGTCAACCTAAAAAAAAAAAAACTATAGAAGGTTGTACAAGAGAAGGCCAAAGCTTGGTCCCCAGGCTTTGAGTTACTGAGAACACTGTATAAACTGGGCAGAATACGACCTGAATCACAGACCCAAAGTTGAACTTCTATAATCAACCAAAATAAAAAGTGACAACAACCCGCACAAAATTTATACAGAAATCACTGTGACCAAATAAGCATGCTCCCAATGATGCCTCTTGCAGGGAGTTATTTCTTAGATTGTTGTGTGTTTCTTATACAAGTTACTGCAAATTATTGAAAATAAAGCAGCAGCTAGTGTGCTAGTCTGCTATGTACCCTTGGTCACTCTGACCTGGTACTTGACAACAAAAATTCCTTTTCCCATATATGGGCAAGATTACGTGCGACATTTATATTGCGAGACACAAAACCCTTATATTTTCCCCAGAGGGAGAAATCGTATCTGGTGACATATGCCTTGTAATTGCTAACCTTTGCAAATAAGTATTCTCCATAGTATGGCGTGCTCTTTCAAAGAGCAGAGTTCAGGCTTCCTACATGAAGCTGGAAATAAGCAGAACTCTGGAGCACATGGATAGGTCTACACAGGGCATTACCGCTTTTCCTCAGTCTGTACTGAATCTGCCGCAATTGGTAACCTTGGTCTCTAGACAATTACGTGCAGAGGACAAGCAGCCGTCCAAACTGCTACATCTGAGAAGAACAAAATACACCTCTCCTCTTCAAAGACGAGCAGGCTATATCTACACCATCAAGTAATACTATGCAAAGCAGCTGGTTATGGCAATCATATGTCTCCACCATAAGCATTTTAGGAGTTCACTCCGGACTATCCCTGACCTCGTCCCTTGGACTGGCAGCTCATTAGTCCTGGGAATGCAGTAGCTGCACTCCTGGAGCATATATCCCTGCTTAGCTTCATCTGAACAAGATGCAGTTTACAGACTCAGAGGCTGCTACACAAAGCAAACCAAAGCACAGAAAGTAGGAGCGATGAGGATATTAACCTGCTTCAAATGGAAGAGACTGTTTTAATCCATTCAAAAGAAACCAAATCTGAAATTCCTTTGGATATTCCAAAATTAATACCTAGATAATTAAGGCTCACTTTTCCTTAAGGATGAAAAAAAAACCAACCAAAACATTTTAGGCAGATCAGTAAGAGAACAATACTTTTAGTTCATCCCAAGAGAGGCACTGAATACCTGCTTTTAGAGACTGCGCACAATTATGTTGTTTTACACGCAGGGAAAACATGGCAAAGAGAAGGAAATGGCATTCCTATATAGCCATGCCAGCTCTCCTTTGCTGACAAGATATGACTACAGTGCTGCACTATACTTTGCAGGAATACAGCTCAAGCAATTGACTCAGCCTCACTTCATGAGCCTGGAACTACAGGAACAGTCTGGAACTACAGGACACTACAGTTCCTTCAGAAAAAAACAAACAAACAAACAAACATACATAAAAGCCAAAAGGGTATACATATATGGAGTCCCAGGGTGAGTCCCTAACAGCATGCCAGTGCATCATAGGAAAATTAGGGAAGATTCAAGACAGATCAGCTCACCTGCCTTATAAAGTTTGATGAGGCTCCTGAGACAACTATCTAGACACCCTTACTCAAACACATCCTCATCTAAGGATGTAATCACTCCATAGAACAGGCAGCTCCATTTTAAGTTGCTAGAAGGTCTCAATCCATTAGGCGTACTCATGCCACAACTAACACAGCATCAGGATCAAGTCTGACATCAGCAACCACCCTTTAAAATAAGAAGCCAGCAATTGCAAGCATGAACTTGAGCACTGAAGGTGAGAAACTCGTGTTACATGCCCTTCTTGGGCCTAGCAAGGCAAAAAGTCCTAGCCAGCAGGTACAAAGAAATGAAGAAGGAAGAGGAAGCAGCAGGATGAGTTAGGGCACTGTCACTTTTCTTTTGAACCAGGTCATTATGGGAACTGGAAAGCAGGAGTTACATGGCCAGAGGATATTCTTGTAAGGAGGAGCAATAGATAGAAACTATCTTCAGCTGGAAAGTGTCTCAAGACTGGCATTCCCCTTTCTGAACAAATGACCTAGCAAGTAGTACAGTGTAAGAGGCAAGTGAAAACCTGCTCTTTTTATCTACAAATGCAAATAATGGAGTAGCTTTACAGGTCTCCAAGATTACCCAATAGCTTGCTATGACCTACAGGAGGAGGTTTTATTTTCCCTGGCCCAAGGTACCTGGTCCTACTTTCCTCCTTGCTCTGTTTTTTGACACTTGTCAGACACTTCCTTGAAGCCAAACTCATTAAATTGGCAGAGAACTCTCTACATTTCTGAAGACAGAAGCAAGATGCAAGATAAAAGTGTACAAATGAGACCAAGGAAGGAGAGGAGATGGGTGGAAGCACTGTTTCACTTCTAAGTCAGCTTGCTATTACATTATCTCACCATGTCTCATTGAATCGCAGTCTTGTGCAATGGGCTCAGGACTACAGTTAAATGCTTCTGCAGAGCAGACTCAGACTTGAGTCTCAAATATACCAACGTTTGCTTTGCAAGGTGGCTGCTGTAAAATGTATTCCAGGACATTTATTTTCCCCATTGAACACTACAGAGTCTACTCTCATATTTGCGTATCTAAACCTTTCACCACTGCAGAGCGGAGAAACAGCCTTGACTGTTTGTCACCAAACTATTAACAAAAAAATAAGTATCTCTTCCCATGTTGTAACAGAGCATGAAAGCATAATAGATGCTTTTGTAACTGATTTTGTAACAAAATAATCCACACCTAAATTTTATTTTAAAATCGCTATGTAAAGCGGATCAAAATCCTCTTCCTTTAAAATAAAATTGCCTGCAATATAAACTGTATGCCTTCCAGAATGGCAAAAATGAAGCCTCAAAAAGAGCTATGTTTTCAAAGGTTTTAGATATACAAAAATGTAACAAATTAATTAAATAACCCCCTAGCATAACAGAGAGCAGTCACTTAAAGAGTAAAAACTAGAAGTAGTTTTGGTTAAAATCGGTCTTACCTTGTAAGACAGTGTGAAATACACGGCAATAAATTATTTTTCCAACACACAAACAGTTTAAACAGTTGAAGCAAAAAATTAAAACCGCCTTAAAACTTCATAAAATCAAGAAGCAGGATACCTGGGATTTTTTCGTATGTCATCCAGCTGACCAACTACATGAGAAACATTTGTGCGAATCATTTTGAAGGCAATTTCCTCTTCTCCCATGATTTCAAACCTTGTCAAAATAATATTTATATATCAATAAAACAACCTGAAGTCAGGTTCAATAAATATTAACCTTTTATTTAATAACTTATTTCTGACTGCCCAACTTTCATTACAATTTGGCACTTGCTTTCTATCAGTATATTAATGTTTTTCAGCTAATGCTCTAATACAGAGCCACTTTCCTATAGATTAGTAGCCACCCATAAATTAAAGAACTAAATTCTAATACAAAGTATATAAGCTACAAGTTTTAGCATAAATGTAACAACTGAGACTAGATGTAATACTTACTATCCTATGTACTTTATTAAAAAAAATACAATTTACAACTGTCATTTATAATTACATTTCAGACATAAGAAAACATGTTCCTATTTTGCAGTCACTAACTCCAGAAAAATCATAGAAGAAAATTACAGAAGAATGTATAAAACTACAGCCTTAAATACAAATAAAACCGTCCTCACATACCTAATCAATAACTTACAAACAAGTATATGAAATGCAAAAGTATTATATCATCTCTGAAGGGTATCTTGAGTTTGAAAGAGAATTTAACTCTAGTTTAACAGTCTGACTAGAGGTACCACAATTATACTTTTCACCTGTCTTATCTTGATATAAGAAAATACCCTGGATGCTCCTTGAAGTCTTACCTGGGAACATACTCAGTTACAAAGCTTCCAAAAATAATAACACAGCTATTTAATATTAGAGTTCAACAGAACAAAAGAGCAGTGTATATCCTAATGTTAGAAATACATTACAATAAGTCTGTTTGAGTACAGAAAATCCTTGCCCCCACCTCAATGGTTTTCAATGTCATCCATTGTGTCAGCTTTTCATTTTTAGCATAAACTCTCCTGGGAAGGGAATTATTTATAAAGCTTACAGCACAACTTGAGGTACTAGGAATTAATGTATAACAATGTCCAAAAGCTGCCCTAAGCAGCATCTGTAATCTCCTTTCATTCTACAGTTTTATTTGACTTTGTAGCCACTCCTGGGGCAACTGTGTGATTCAGAGACTCCCCATCACTCTCCCTGACCCACCACCGCTGGTGAGGCGATGCACAGGAGCCAGGGCTGTAAGCTCCACACCTGCAAACAACCTCACTGGAGTGCAGTAGGTTTGCAGGTTTCAGAGAAGAAAGATCAGAGAAAACCCGACCTCAGGCACATCTGCACAAGTAGCAAACCTATGGACAGGAGCATGGTTTGTCTTGCCCTTTCCAAAAGGGGCAGGAAACCTTTTTCTTCTCCCCCTCCCTCTCTAATTAAATGTCACTCCTCCTCCTTGCAGGTAAACTACAAGCTTGTTAGGGCCAAAATGTTTTTTGTTCTTTTCTTTTTAAGCTTCAGTAGAAGAAAGGATGAAGCAGATTTACAACTTTGAGGTACAGGACAGACCATTTCCTCCTTTTTATGTTACTTCAGCTGCCCTCACTCACTACGTATATTCAGTTTATATAGCCATCTAAAGATATACTGGATTACTGTTGTACAACACAAATTAGGATCTGGCCCAGGACGACAAGTAGCACAGGAATGAATACTTAGTCTACTAAATAAGAAACTATGAAAAAAAAATCACATCATTCTGCACAATGAAACATACATAAGTAGATACCAGTATGTTTCTTCAGTTTCACTGTAAAAATAAATTGAGCTAAGATTTGTTAACACACACATAACATCTTTGATCATGTAGGTACTTATATCTCTTATTGCTTTACAAAACCTAGCATGAGTTTTCAAAGGACTGTAACAACATACCTGTATTTGTTTTTGTCCTTGTACGCCTTACGAATTCTGTCAGTCACAGGTTTACAATTAGTCACTAGGTTTTTTGTTACTGGAGGCTGAAAGAAAATAGATTATAGGTTACTGAAAATTACAGACTCTGTTATAAAGATGTACTTTGTAGAAAACTTATATTACAGCTAGAAAAGCGTGTGTATCCTTTACTCTCCTGGAATGAGAAGCAATAGTTTCTCAATCAACTGCTGAGTGGAAAAACAAAACAAAACAAAAGATACAGGTGTATAAAAACATTATTTTCTATCCATACAAATATTATAGGAAAAATACATATTATTTTTGCAAAAACACTGCAACTTCTAGGTTTCATCCTCAAAAAATATGCAGAAATTGTAACTCATTTGACAGCTTTGACATTCCTCTGGTAGAGGCCACCAGTAACACTGGCCAGGCAAACTCTGCAGAACAGCTGATACACATTAGGCCTGATTACTATCACAAGCTATGTTGAAACAATTCTGGGAAATAAAAAGCCTACTCTCAAGGGATATTTCTATGGTAGTACACTCATTCCAAGAAATTTAGCTGTTGCAGAAAACAGAAGCACAGTAAATACATGCTTTGCAAAGAAAGCAACCATATTTTAAGACCAATGTTTCTTACCAGATTGGGATCATAATATGCTTCCTGAGTTGGTGGAATGACATGGATCTGAGTGATGTTGGCAGGAAGAGCTTTAGAGCAATTTATTAGCATTTGTTCTAGACCTGTCAAATCCTAACAGAAAGAGAAGAAAAAAGAAGATAATCCTGTTTTTTCACTGACATAATTCTAAAGGGTGCACAGACATATTTAATGTTACCTGTGTAACAAATTCCCATGCTATTGTTGGAAAAAGACGACTTATTATACAGCAGAACCCACTTCAATCACTGCTGAAGTCAGTGGGACTCCCTATATGCCTAAAGTAAAACAAATGCTCAGTACGTAGTTAAACTGAGACCAGATAAAGCAAGACAATGTCATTTTCATTTAAGAATGGAAAACACACCTTTACTGATGATGTCAGGGCAGTACAGAATTCCCAGACTAGCAGTTGCATATTAAATCCCAAATCAAGCAAGCAAACAGAAAAGTGAACTGAAAGGAGAGGAAGTTTTTCCAGCTAAGGTACAGGTCAGGAAGACACTAAGGGAGGGCGGTGCTCCAGCTATGCCAATGATTTTAAGTGCTATTTCAAGAACAATTATTTTATTGGTTTGTGCCAATTCCACTCTGTAAAGTGAAAACAGCACACTATGTTCCCTCTTAACTGTTTCTAAGACTGTAAATTCTACGAAGACCACATCTCTCTGTTTACAGGTTCCCAGAAAAACAGAAATGTGAATCTTCGTATATGATCACAGTATTTACTAGTATGACTTCTTTGCTACCCTTTTTCTCAATTCTTTCATTAGTTCCTCAGGGCAAGGACTGTCTTACACCATGTGCAAGAACAAGAGTAAG
>NW_010177640.1:20371-23540 GCF_000695765.1 Mesitornis unicolor
CAGGAATGCACTTTTCACAGTGGCTTTTACCAGTGAACATCTCCTCTGACAAGCTCACATGAACTGCTTTCTTGAACCTGGACAGCAGCGATTCATTTTTCTGATGCTGCTAGAATTCAATTTAATTGCGGACTCCACAGAACAATGATAAAGTAGAACGCTATGTTATATTCTCCAGGTAAAATTTAAGAATTGCCAAATGTTACAGATGCTATATAAGCAAGGATAAGTGAAGATTTGACTCGTTTTAACATTTTTGGACTATAAAACTGAGGTCACTCTAGAAGTTATTGGTAAGGAAAGAGTACCTGCAAACTTAATGGTAGTTCATGGATTCTCGTGGCCAACGTGCGAATCTCTCGGTCAGACAAAATGCCTGACTGGTCTGTGTCAACCTCATCGAAGATCTGAGAAATGTTCAGTGGCTGGACTGCACTCATAAGATAGTAGAAATATGAAAAAGCAAACTGCATGTCTTCTGAGTGCCGTACTTTGTGAAATGATGTCTTGTCAAACTCCTCAGGAAACCTACATAAGAATGTAAACTAATTTAGTACTCCAGTTTCTTAAAGTAAAACATTTCTCCACCTAAAACCAAATTTCCATCTAGAATTTTCAGAAGATCCTCAAGTCTCCTTATTTTATCACAACTAATACAATGTTGTAATAAATTCCCTATTCAAAGTATGATTTTAACGAGTAGCCATCAACACATTGGAAATAGCTATAGCAAAGCATCAGCAGAAAGGCAGAATTAGCTACATTATTCCAAAGACACACTCACATATCCTGTAGCTCTTGCATAACAGTGCGGTCAATCATGTGAGGCATATGAGCAGGGACTTTCCGAGACGTAAATCCAAATTTGCTGTTTAAAAGCTTATTTACATAGCGAAGGGAATCAGCAAACGTATCTTTCAGCTGTCTTCCAAAATGTTTACCATCAGTGAAGTATGACATTTGTTTGAGTAATGACTCTTCTTCCTAAACAGGAGGACAGGCATAAATCAAGGTTACATTACCTAGAAAGACCAAAAACATTAAACACATAGGCAAAATGACATTTCAGTCAGGTGCCAACTCTTTCCAATATTTGAAAATGGGAAGAGAAGTTTTAAATGTTTTTCTTCATATTCCTTGGTTCTCTCTTTCTAATGAAAAAAAGTAACCTTTTCCTTTAAATTTTCATGCTTTGAGGAAAAGCAGTTTATAGAAAACTCAGTATTTCTGCTCTGACACCTCACACACACACACTAAAGTCCCTGTTTGCTATCAATTTGTAATATCGCCTTTTTTTTTTTGCTGAATATTCATCTGCATTTCATAAACTGAAATGCAATGAATATAAAGATTCCTCATGTAAAATCCAATCACAGATGACCAGAAAGAGGCAGCCTTATAAAAACATAGCCCCTTTGCCATGTGGAGTAGTGCAAAGCAGTTGCTGCCAACTGAAGCACAGTCTCTATCTTCTCTGCTAGAGGTTTTCAAAACTCTGCCAAAATGCTTTGGCTGGAAACAGAAAAAGCTTCCTACATGGTTTCTTGACATGGTCTGGACATTCAGTTTTGTTGGCAGACTTTCAGTTCAAATTTAGAGCCAAGTACTTACCATTACATTTTTTTTTAATAGACTGGATCCATACTTGCATAAATGCAATCAAAACAAAATTTAGGCTTTCTGTTGTAGGGCTACATATGTCTGAACAATAACACTGTGCTAATATACAGTGAATAAAAACTGAATCTGACTAAAAAGAGCAGTATAAAAGGAACAGAAATGGCTGTTCAGCTTTCACCAACTAGCTAAGAGAGGCCCAGATCATAAACAAATTAGATTCTATGTGAGAAGTCAAAAGGAACTTTCAAAAAAATCTCAGTATTTGGCTAAAAGGCAAGACACATTCTAAGTTTATAATCATATTAAGAGCATTCCACTAAATGCAGAAAGATGCAACTATTCCAATAAGCAATGACATAAAAATACTCACATCAAGAAGGTCCTGGAAATACTTCTTTTTCTCCCATGGCAAAAAGCCTTGGTAGCTTCCAGCATAAGACTGCAATTTTCTTCCCACTAGCACCTCCCTTACATTTGTATCCATCTGCACACGCCCCTTTGCTCCTTCCGTTCCTTGTGCGTCCTCTCCAGTACCTAAATTCCCAGTGTGTTTTGATTTTTGGGTTTCCCTTAATATGAGTGCATTTAATACTTTTTCTCGAGTTTCATTTTTATTTCCCATGCTCTGGGAAGGAACTGTGGATTTAAGCTTTACTTTATAAAGAGGTTTATTTGTGTTCATCGTCACAACAGTCGCCTTTGTTCCTGTAAGCCTTGAAGGAACTTCATTTGATTTTACAGTGTTCGTTTTGCTAACATTTACATCTTTATGAGGCTCATGCCAGCTCGTATGGTTCTTCTGATCTTCTGAATGATTATGCACACTCTTCTTTTCCAAGCCTATAATACTCTTCACAGTAGCTAAGAACTGGAAAGGTCTCAGGAGAGCAGCCTTGGATCGGTTATATCCTTTCTGAGTGATATCACCATTTAGCAGTTTTAAGTCCAGGTTTTGCAGTGCTAGCTGAACATCTTCAGGAAGGAGAGACACGTTTACTGCTGGTATTATCACCTCTTCATGTAGACTCTCTTTTGTGCCATTTCGATGTCTCCTGACTTTTGGAAAGCGTTTTTCTTCAGGAATATCCTCAAATATCATTTCAGCTTCCGGTACTGAAGTTACAGTTTTAAAATCAGAGTTGGATTTTTCCGTGGACGTTGTGTTCAGTTTTGGTTCCTCCCTAGTATCAGCTTCAACAGCTATCTGCATTTTAAACTCTTCATCATTTTTATTTAGAAACGTAAGGTTGAAATAGATCACGGTTGTATTCATGCCACTGTGCATTATGAGGTGGATAGTTTTCCACTTGTTAGCAACTGAAGCATGTCGAATGATTGGATTATCACTGTATGAACCCTCAACTCCTTTCTTGGCTATTTCACTGAAGCTGAAGTAGGGCAGACATTCACCTTTGGGAATAACGTAGTAGGTCTGATTAAGCTGAAGCGTCACCTTGTACATCTCTTCAAAGTGATCTGGATAAAAAAAAAGAAGAAATAAAACAAATTTCTGTCAATTTGCAGTCACAGAATCACAGAATCGCTCGGT